>NW_022313182.1:0-1075 GCF_002776525.5 Piliocolobus tephrosceles | reverse complement strand
GGTTTCACCGTGTTAGCCAGGATGGTCTCGATCTCCTGACCTCGTGGTCCGCCCATCTCGGCCTCCCAAAGTGCTGGGATTACAGGCTTGAGCCACCGCACCCGGCCTCATATACTCTTGTTCCTGGAGAGTCCATAGCCAGCCTTGGTGGGGATGAGTGTTCAGTGTCCTCTTGATACGGGGAAAGGAGTGGGCATGTCCCCGAGTTAGAGTAGGGATTCAGATTGGGGTTGGAGCCATGAAGGGTTGGGCTGGAGGAGCCCTCAGGGCTTCATCTCCTCACCCAGGACTTCCTCCTGGCAGCTGGTGGAGGCCATTGTCTTGCCAATGAATCACAAGGAGAAGTTTGAGAACTTGGGGATCCAACCTCCAAAAGGGGTGCTGATGTATGGGCCTCCAGGGACAGGGAAGACCCTCCTGGCCCGGGCCTGTGCCGCACAGACTAAGGTGAGTACTTTGGGAGGGATGCAGGGAAAGTGGGCAGGAGCAGAAACTACCAAATGGGCTCAAAATGTCTGCCTTTGACCTGACCCTACCACCTTTTCCTTCCAGGCCACCTTCCTAAAGCTGGCTGGCCCCCAGCTGGTGCAGATGTTCATTGGAGACGGTGCCAAGCTAGTCCGGGATGCCTTTGCCCTGGCCAAGGAGAAAGCACCCTCTATCATCTTCATTGATGAGTTGGACGCCATTGGCACCAAGCGGTAAGGGAGGGCCAAGGATCCTCAGCAATCTCTGTGGCGGTGGAGGGAAGGGGTGGACTCTCAGTTGTGCTCAACTGTGGTTCTTTCCCACCCTGTATCCCCTCCTGCCCCTGGATGGTGACTCCTCAGCTCTTGGGGGTTCAGAATCCTAACTCTTGATCAATAGCCTCCCTGTTTGCCCAGCCATTCATTCCCATGGCTGCCAGCATGTTCCTTTCAAAACAGGAATCTGGGCCGGGCGTGGTGGCTCACGCCTGTAATCCCACCACTTTGGGAGGCCGAGGTGGGAGGATCACTTGAGCCCAGGAGTTTGAGACCAGTCTGGGCAACATAGGGAGACTCTATCTTTTTTTTTTTTTTTTTTTTTTTTTTTT
>NW_022313181.1:0-1853 GCF_002776525.5 Piliocolobus tephrosceles | reverse complement strand
GCTAGAAGCATCCCTTGAGGCTAGGAGGTCCAGCAGCCTGGGCAACACCAATATTTTCAAATGAATAAACTGGAGCTCCATCATTTTATTTTATCATGGATGGGTGAAAACTTTGTAATAGACTCATGGACTCCATGGATTTGTGACAAGGAAACTATAGCATTAACTATGGCTGAAGCTCCCTTGTCTCCCAGTCTCTTCACATGGTTAAGAGTAGAGACACTCAAGTGTCTTACCTTTTGCACCTTCTTTCCTTTTATTCAAATTTGCAGGCTTCACAGCTGCTGTTTCTGCCAAACATGCAAGCTTGTTAGATATTCCTTCTAGAAAACATCATCCCTCTGCCTCCTTACCTGGCAAAGTTTCACTCACTCTGCATGCTTCTCCTAAATCCTACCCATTTTTTTAGAAGCTTGCAGTCATCACCACAAATTTAAAAGTGCATGGCATCTAATGAACATAATAAATTTCTAGTAAATAATAACTATATGCTCCCAGGTGACACCTATCCTCCACCTACGCTCTACAAAATGGGTCAGCACACTGCAGACCACAGGCCAAATCCTGCCTACCATAAGTTTTTTCTCAGTAAAGTTTTATGAGAGTACAGTCATGCCTATTCACTGACATGCTGCCTATGACTGCTTTCACACTACAATGGCAGGATTGAGTAGCTACGACAGAGACCACATGGCCTTTAGCTGCTTAAATTGTTCTTGAGAGAGAGAGAGAGAGAGAGAGAGAGAGAGAAAGAGAGAGAGAGACCACATGGCCTAAAATATTTCCTATATGGCCCTTTATAGAAAAAGCTCGCCAATCCCTGCTTTATACTCTGAACAGAATGCCCTAATTCTCAAATTGAATCTAATGCCTCCCCTGCTCACAATTTTCCAATGAATTTCTAGAGCAAACACTGCTGGCTCCTTACCCAAGAGCAGTTCCTTGTTGTTTCTTGCTGGAGAATCACAAATCTATTTGGATATTTATTATCTCAATACTCCTCTCCAGCTTCAAAAGGTAAGTGATTATTCAAAGCTAATCACATAACCACATTTCCTTTCCCAGTGCCTGGTTTAGGAATGAACATGTGGTGTGACCCAGCTAATAAAATTCTACAAAAAGGGCTGAGCACCGTGGCTCATGCCTGTAACCCCAGCACTTTGGGTGGCTGAGGCAGGCGGATCACAAGGTCAAGAGAACGAGACCATCCTGGCCAACATGGTGAAACCCCGTCTCTACTAAACATAGAAAAATTACCTGGGCATGGTCGCACGTGCCTGTTGTCCCAGCTCCTCGGGAGGCTGAGGCAGGAGAATTGCTTGACCTTGGGAGGTGGAGGCTGCAGTGAGCCAAGATCGTGCCACTGGACTCCAGACTGGCGACAGAGAGAGACTACATCCCAAAAAAAAAAAAAAAAAAATTACAAAAAGTCCCCTGCAAGCTTATGAGTTTTCTCCCAATTTAAAAGACACATGTGAAGAAAAGCAGCCCTTCCAGCCTTTAGATACTGTCTTGTGAGAACATGATGTTTGGAGCTATTGCTAAGTAGCCAACCATGAAAGGAGACATGAACAAGACACTGCCAACAGCATAGCTGAAAGAGGAACAAGTGGGATCCAATAATATCACCGGACAACCAAAACAAGCCTGGTTCTTATGGTTTTGGTCACTGTTAGGTCTTGTAGTATTTGCAGCCAAAAGCATTCTACCTCAGAAGTTTCCCCTGGCCTACAGGATAAGATCTACTCAGTTCTATACCATTAAAAGTCTTTTACTGGACTTGTTTCTAGATACAGGTAAAACAACAACAAAGTCTTTCCTAAGGTTGCCTTCACTGACACATACTAAACATA
>NW_022313180.1:0-2769 GCF_002776525.5 Piliocolobus tephrosceles | reverse complement strand
TTTTTTTTTATATGTATACATATATGTAACTATAGAAGCTCGCATGTTAACCTAGTTTAATTTGCATTGATGTTTTTTATTTATTTGTTTGTTCATTTATTTGTTTATTCATTTATTTGTTTATTCATTTATTTGTTTGTTCATTTATTTGTTTGTTCATTTATTTGTTTGGTCATTTATTTTTTTATTCATTTATTTGTTTGTTCATTTATTTGTTTATTCATTTATTTGTTTGTTTATTATTTATTAAAAATAAATCATATTTGGTAAGTACGCATTAATAAGGTTAACTTTTTTTTTTTTTACATGTTTTTAATTTTAATATATATTAAGAAAAACATTATCTGTTCTCATAACTCGTTCTTTTATGATATTAACAAAAAAATATATATATTTTTTTCTTAACAAGTGTTATAAAAAAAAAAAAATTAAAAAAAAAAATGAATAAGTAGGTTTCTTTAATATAAGTAGGAAAAACAAATGCTTGAAAGGTGGAAATAAACTACCTTGCGCATATATATATATTAATGCTTGTACTATTTCACAACTAAATTGAAAAACGTTTACATTAACATAATACATAAATTTTATAAATGTTAATATTTTGAAATTAATATTTTATCTGTTTTTTTATACTAACGTCAAAAAAATAAAAAAGGCAAAAAATCAATGTATATTTATATGTACAATTGATAGTGTTGATAAAAGTGTAATAAAACCATAATAAAAGAGCAAACATCAGAGCGTTTGGTTCCACATTATAATAATAAACAGTTGTATATATATATGTTTACATATTTATACATACTTTCATGTAATAAACGTATACAAAATATATGAACTCCGTAGTAAAATCCTTCAATTTAATACTTGGTTAATCCTAAAAAGAAAAGAACAATTATGTCTTTAATTTTTTGATATATATATATATATATATATATATATATATATATATTTTTTTAATAACTTTATTTCTTCTACTGTTGTATTATTATATTTCAAATAGAACAAACGACTAAAATGTCATAATTTAACAATTTTTTTTTTTTTTTCTGAAACTGTTTTATTTGTTTTAATTCATTAGTTATAAAAATATATTTAAAATAAATTTAATCAAAAAACGAGTTCATTCTTAATTTTTTTTTTTTTTTTTTTTAAATGCTTAACAATAATTATAACATTTTTATAATAAACACACGATGATAGTAACATCTAATTGTAGTAATAATAATAAAAAAAAATGAACTGATCGAAAGGGAAGAAACAAATAGAGCAGAAGTAGAAAAGAGATGAATAAAAAAAATAAAATAAAATAATAAAATTATAATGAAAGAAAAAAAAAAATAAGGGAAAAATTTCATGCATAAAATTTGATTCTTATTTTTATATTTTAATGGTAGTATATATATAAACATACATTCGGGTAGTATTTAATTGTGTTTTAAAAATGTAGAAAAAAATGGCAGGATATGTGCATGTACGTGTCTAACTATATAGATATATAGCAGTATATATATCTATATATATCTACATATACATACTTACATATACATACCTACATATACATACCTACACATATATGCCTACATATGCCTAGTATTTACATTTCGCAAATGCTCACAAAATAATTAAAAAAATTTAATTAAATAATGCTCCTTTATGTCTAACACTTATCTACCTTTTCTCCTTCCTCACAAATAAATACCCAACAAATATACTACATAAAATACTACAATTTTAAGTAAAAAACTCATGTGTTTTTTTAAATTGAAAATTAAAAACATGATGAAAAAAAAAAAAAAAAAAAAAATAAGTCAGCAATTTTAAGTATGTTAATAAAGGGACTCAGTAAACGTTAAATTAAAAAAAAAAAAAAAAATGTAACTAAATAAATAAATAAATACATGTAATTATGTGAATATTGAAACATAAAATTTCATACTGTCGTATTTTTAGTAAACATTATGCTTATAATTACTGTAAAAACACAATAGAAAAAGAAAAAAAAGTATATTATGAAAAATTCTTGAAATGACACATTAACAAAAAAAAAAAAAAATAAAAAATAAAATTAACAGTTAAAAAAAAAATAAAGATTTTTAGCTTTTTTATAATTTAAAAAAAAAAATAAATAAATAAATAGGGAAAATACAAGCAATAAAGCAATATATTGTGAACCTACACATCGAAATGAGAAAAAAAAAAAAAAATAAAAAATAAAATAAAAAAAAAAGTGTGTGAAACGTTTTAATTTATATTATGTTATCTTATTATAATAGAAATATGTTTCTTATGTAATAAAAAGAAAAGAAAAAAAAATGTAGTTATTATACATGTAATTTTAGTACAATTCACAGGTGTGTATACGTGAGTTTGTTATTGAGAGAAGCACTACGTAAGTATGTGTATAGTAAGTATAAATTATACATATATATATATATATATACATATATATATATATGTCTACACGCTTAAGCTCTCTCTCTCTCTCTCTATATATATATATATATATATATATATATATATATATACGAATATGTTGTTATGTAAGAACATATATATGCACATACATATTTATACACTTCGTAATGTTACATTTACATATATATACAGCCCATAATATAAAATGTTTTGAATTTTGTATATACAAAAATTACATAGTATATTTTTAATTTTTTGCTGTTATCTTTTTTTTTTATTATTCATTTATTCATTTATTTACTTATTCATTTATTTATTTATTCATTCATTTGTTTATTTATTCATTTA
>NW_022313177.1:0-19313 GCF_002776525.5 Piliocolobus tephrosceles | reverse complement strand
GCCTCCGGCTTTGTCCTTTTGACTTAAGATTGTCTTGGCAATACGGGCTCTTTTTTGGTTCCATATGAACTTTAAAGCAGTTTTTTCCAATTCGGTGAAGAAACTCATTGGTAGCTTGATGGGGATGGCATTGAATCTATAAATTACCTTGGATAGGCAGAATCAATATTGTGAAAATGGCCATACTGCTTTCTTGTTTTTAAGATACAATTTCATTCCCTTGGAACATGCCCCATCTGTAAACAGATATTTCATAATCAAAATTTATTTCTTGTCTCGAAAACAAGACATTTAAAATTTGTCCTCTGTATCTAGATGAGTTGATTATGGTTATTTCACAAAAGCTGTATCAATCCTTTATATTGATTTATTTAGGACCTGTAATGTTATTCAACTGGGTTCTAGAGTCATAAAGTTGCTAAAGATGTATTTTCTTGCCATAGATAAGTGTTTAGAAAAGAAGTAATTGTAAAAGTCACATTGAAGTAACTGCTTATAGAGCCTAATATTTGGTGTGATTTGAAGCCTGAGACAAAAGCTGGGAGCTATTCTAATGAGTATGTAAGGTATGGAATTAGTCTAGTCAGCTTCCAGAAAGATTTAAAATTGAGCAGACCCTGGAGGAAGAGTAATCACTCATCAAGAATTAAGTGAGAGAAGAATGGATTCCTGGCAAAGGAAGTGGCCCAGGCAGTGAAGTGGAGACGTGAAAGCGAATGCTGTCTTCAGGGAATAGTAACAAGAACGGCATGGCCAGTCTATATGGCACTCAGAGGAAATGTTAGGAGACAAATCTATGAAGAGTATTAGGAGCTAGATAATGAAGCAAATCTTACGCCTTGCTAAGAAACTTGGCTGGCTCATAAACAAGACATTATACTGCGTTAGAAAGCAGAATGGATTCCAAATATTGAAACCATGAACTTCTCTAGGTAGTTACCTCAAGAATATAATGGTATTATAAAGATATAGAATAAAGTCATCTGCTTTGGGGCCCATTATTCTCTCTGAGTCATGAATTTTGATGTGAAAACAAAAATTCACTAGTAAAACATGCTTTAGTAGCAATGATAATATGAAAAGACATTTTCCACATCATTCCTCGTAGAAAAATAGATAGCTTTTAATTCCCCCTTTTGAATAATATATGTTCATATTAACACATGTTAGCCTATGTTGTCTCCAAGAAAATAAATTTGGATGTTTATTCAACGAACTTTCTAATAAAAATCTTCAGATATGGTAGGTAATATTTTACTATTTTCAGTTTCTTATTTGTGAGCATTCATTATTAAACAATGATTTGAATTCCAGCTCTGGAGTCCATATTCTGTACTGTCTGTGTAATGTCCATTACTGTGAATTCCTCTCAGTCTCTTTCCACCTCAGTAAAATGGCAATAATATCTGCCTGGCAACATTAAATATCACTTCATTAAATGTATTTCATGAGTCATCAGTCTTATTCTCTTGATCAACCTTTATGCATACCTTACCTACAAAGAGTTGGGGTGTAGACGAGGTCTGTGGAGTGAGCAGGCTCTGGGTTACTCAGAAACTGAACCATACCCTAGAAGCACCATGTACTCTGTCGGTGTTTATTTGATTTGCATAAGCTCAGAACACTTTTAAGAGAAAGAAAACAAGTATTGCCTTGTATTATTTTATTTTTATATTACTTGAACATACAAATGTAAACCTCTCATGATAATCTTTATACAACTAAAAATACAAGTAAAAATCTTAAATTTTAAATCACTAAGGATAATTCAATATAACTTAGGGTACTGACATTTCTGCCTAAAAGGAGCTCAATAAAGTATTTTAAAAATACATACAAGAACTTCAACCTGACTGTTGATAATCAGATTTTGTTGTGTTTGGCATTCCTGTACAATCATTGGCCACCAAGTTACGGTTCAATTTTCCCACTGTTTTTCTCCCTATGATCCTATAGTTAAATATTTTTATAGTGCTTCTACATGTCGTTTTGCATTAAACCAACTTAAGTATATTATGTCTACATTGAATCTGTCTCTATTTTTATTAGTCAGTGATAAAGTAGTATTTTATGCATCAATATAACCTGAAATATAAGTGTAAATACTAATATTGGAAATTGCCTAGAAGTGCTTATCAATATAGTTGATAGTCTAATAATTGCATTATGCTTTTATTAATATTCCATTTTAGTATAACATTATACAATTAAACATATGGATTATCCATGGACACTAAAATTATTTCAGATAGTCACGAAGGTTACAGAGAAATCTAGTGTAAGAAATAGTGGTCTAAAATAACTAAGGTAATATGATGCTTAGGAATGAAAGGATTTTTGAGCAATATTTGATAGTTTCAAATAGTATTTTGCTCTTAGCAGCATCTCCATATTTTTTTAATTTTTTATTTCAGTTTTTATTATGTATTATTCTTTAGATAGAGTCTCATCATTCACCCAGGCTGGAGTGAACTTTTTAAAATTTTAACTGATATATAACAGATGTACATATTTTGAGGGTAATTTGATAAATTCACATGATGTGTAATGATCAAATTAGCTAAATCAGGATACCCATCACCTTAAATATTTTTCTTTATGCTAGGAACATTTAAATTAGTCTCTTCTTGCTATTTTGAAAAGTGCAATAGATTAATGCTAACTATAGTCACCCTACTGAACTATTGGACACTGGGTCTTATAGCTTCTAACTGTATATTTGTACCCATTAATCAAACTCCCTTCATCTTTGCCTACCTCTTTTGGCCTCTGGTAACTACAAATCTAGTACCTTCATGGGCTCCACCATTTTAACTCCCACTTACGAATGAGGACATGCAATATTTATCTTTCTGTGCTTGGCTTATTTTACTTAATTTCAATTCTATTCATGTTGCTGTAAATGACAGAATGTTATTGTTTTTATGTTGAATTATATACCATAGTGTAGTTCATATCACTTTTCTTTGTCCATTTAACCATTGATGGGCACTTAAGTTGATTCCATGTTTTGTCTTATCAATAGTTCCGCAAAACACAGGGGAGTGTAGACAGCCCTTGGATATATTAATTTCGTTTTTTGGATATATGCCCACTACTATAACTGCTAGATCATATGATAGTTACAATAAAAAACCCTCAATAAACTGGGTATAGAAAGAACATACCTCAAAAAAATAAGTCACCTCAATAACGTTTCCTATAGTGGCTGTACTAATTTTCACTCCCACCGAGAGAGTACAACAGTTCCTTTCTTCCACATCCTCACCAGCATTTATTATTCCCTGTCTTTTCAACAAAAGCCATATTAACTAGGGTGAGATAATACCTCATTGTGGTTTTGATTTGGATTCATCTGATGATTAATGATGTTGAACATTTTTTTCATATACCTATTGACCATTTCTATGTCTTATTTTGAGAAATGTCTGTTTAGACTTTTGCTCATTTTTAAATAAAATTATTTGGTGTTTTTGCTATTGAGTTGTTTGAGTTTCTTTTATATTCTGGTTATGAATCCCTTGATGATACAGAGTTTGCAGTTAGGTTATTTTATTCGGTAGGTTGTCTCTTTTTTTCATATCTTTTGCTATGCAGAAACTTTTGAAGTGATTTCATTTGTCTATTTTTTTGTTCCCTTTAGTTTTCTTGTATTAATTGCATAATTTCAGGCCTTAGATTTAAGTCTTTAATCTCATTTGATTTTATTTTTGTATATGGGGAGAAGAGGGATATAGTTTCATTCTTCTGCCTATGGTTACCAATTTCCACACCAGTATTTATTTAAAAGACGGATACAAAATCAATGTGCATAAATCACAAGCATTCTTATACACCAGTAACAGACAGCCAAATCATGAATGAAGTCTCATTCACAATTGCTTGAAAGAGAATAAAATACCTACAAATCCAGCTTACAAGGGATATGAAGGACCTCTTCAAGGAGAATACAAACCACTGCTTAATGAAATACAAGAGGATGCAAACAAATGGAAGAAAATTCCATGCTCATGGATAGGAAGAATCCATATCGTGAAAATGGCCATACTGCCCAAGGTAATTTATAGATTCAATGCCATCCCCATCAAACGACCAATGACTTTCTTCACAGAATTGGAAAAACTACTTTAAAGTTCATATGGAACCAAAAAAGAGCCCACATTGCCAAGACAATCCTAAGCCAAAAGAACAAAGCTGGAGGCGTCACGCTACCTGACTTCAAACTATACTACAAGGCTACAATAACCAACAGAGCATGGTAGTGGTACCAAAACAGAGATAGAGACCAATGGAACAGAACGGAGCCCTTGGAAATAATACCACACATCTACAGCCATCTGATCTTTGACAAACCGGACAAAAACAAGAAATGGGGAAACAATTCCCTATTTAATAAATAATGAGGAGAAAACTGGCTAGCCATATGTAGAAAGCTGAAATTGGATTCCTTCCTTACACCTTAACACAAAAATTAATTCAAGATAGATTAGAGACTTAAATGTTAGACCTAAAACCATAAAAACCCTAGAAGAAACCTAGACAATACCATTCAGCACATAGGCATGGGCAAGGACTTCATGTCTAAAATACCAAAAGCAATGGCAACAAAAGCCAAAATTGACAAATGTGATCTAATTAAACTAAAGAGCTTCTGCCCAAAGAAACTACCATCAGAGTGAACAGACCACCTACAGAATGGGAGAAAATTTTTGCAATCCTACTCATCTGACAAAGGGCTAATATCCAGAACCTACAAAGAACTCAAACAAATTTGCCTTTGTCAAAACTGAATTGGCTTTAAATGTGTGGATTTCTATCTGGGTTCTCTATTATGTTCCATTGTTCTGTGTGTCTGTTTTCACCCCAGTAGCATGCTGATTTTGTTGCTTTATCCTTGTAAAATATTTTGAAATCAGGTATTCAAACACCTCTGCTTTTGTCCTTCATGTTCAGGATTGCTTTGGCTATTTGAAGCCTTTTGTGAATCGACATAAATTTTAGGCTTTTGTTTTTTCTATTTCCCTGAAGAATGTCATTGGTATTTTGATAGGGATGTTTTTGAATATGTAAATTGCTTTGAATAATATTTTCATTTTAACAGTATTAATTTTTCCAATAATTAGCATAAACCAACATTTTTTGTTGCCTCTTCAATTTATTTCATTATTGTTTTATAGTATTATTTTTGTATAGTATAGTTCTTTCAAAATTTTTTTTTTTTTCTTTGAGATCGAATCTTACTCTGTAGCCTAGGCTGGAGTGCAGTGGCACAATGTTGGCTCACTGCAACTTCTGCCTCCCAGGTCCTGGTTCAAGTGATTCTCCTGCCTCAGCCTCCCGAATAGCTGGGATTACAAGCATGCACCATCGTGCCTAGCTAATTTTTGTATTTTTAGTAGAGATGGGGTTTTACCATGTTGGCCAGACTGCTCTTGAACTCCTGACCTCATGATCTGCCTGCCTCAGCCTCCCAAAGTGCTGGGATTACCAGTGTGAGCATCCACGCCCAGCTCACATCTTTGGTTAAATTGAATCCTAGTTATTTTATATTATTTGTAGCTATTGTGATCAGGAATGCTTTCTTGATTTCTTTTCAGATTGTTTGCCTTTGGAGTACATAAATGCTATTGATTTTTGTATCCTGTAATTTTATTGAAATGAGCAGTTCCAACAGTTTTTGGTGGACTCTTTAGGCTCTTATAAGATCATGTCAGACAAACAAACTTAATTTGACTTCTTCCATTCCAATTTCCATGCTCTTCATTTGTTTCTGTTGTATGATTGCTCTGGTGTGTAATTCCAGTATTATGTTGAATAAAAGTGGTGAAAGCAAATTTTTCTTGTTCCAGATCTTAGAGAAAAGGTTTTCAGTTTCTTCCCTGTTCAGTAGGACACTGGCTGTGGCTTCGTCACATATGACTTTTATTATTTTGAGTTTCTATACCAAGTTCGTTGAGGGTTTATTTTTTAATCATAAAATGATGTTGAATTTTATAAAATTATTTTTGGTGTATATTTGAAATGATTGTATTGTTTTGTTCTTGGTTCTGTTAAAATGTTTTATCACGTTTATTGCATTGCAATCAATAATAGTGCAATTATTGATTTATTGAACCATCCTTGCATCCCTAGGATGAATCTCACTTAATCATGGTGAATAATCTTTCTAATGTGTTCTTAAATTGAGTTTCCTTGTATTTTTTGTTGAGAATGTTTATATCTATGTTAATCAGTTATATTGGCCTGTAGTTTATTTATTTTTCTTTGCTGTTGTTGTGTCCTAGTTTGATATTAGTTATCAAAATAGTGCTGGCTTTGTAGAATGAATTTGGAAGTAGTATCTCCCCATCATTTTCTTTTTTTTTTGGAAAAGTTTGAGTAGAATTGGTATTCTTATTAAATGATTGGTAGAATTCAGCATTGAAGTGATCAGGTCCTGGGCTTCTCTTTGATGGGAGACATTTTATTATAACTTTTTGTTTCTCTTTATTGGTTTATAGGAGTTTTTTTTACGTCTTCATAGTTCCTTCTTGGTAGGTTGTGTCCAAGAATTTATGAATTTCTTCTAAGTTTTCCAATATGTTGATATAAAGTTGTTCCCAGTAGTGTCTAATGATTTTTTTTTTTTCCTGTAGTCTGTTTTATGTCATCTTTTTCACTTCTGATTCTATTCGGGTCTTCTCTTTTTTCATAGTTAAGTTTTGCTGATTTTAGTTTTCAAGAAAAAGGTTTTTCATTTATATGATTTTCTGTATTTTTTATTTTCATTTATTTCTGGTCTGATTTAATTATTTCTTTCTTTCCACTAATTTTGGATTTGGTTTGTTCTCGATTTTCTAGTCCTTTGAGGTGTATCATTAGGTTGTTTATTTAAAGTCTATTTTTTTAATTTTAATTTTTATGTTTTTATTATACTCTAAGTTCTAGGGTACATGTGCATAATGTGCAGGTTTGTTACATATGTATACTTGTGCCATGTTGGTGTGCTGCACCCATCAACTCGTCAGCACCCATCAATTCATCATTTATATCAGGTATAACTCCCAATGCAATCCCTCCCAACTCCCCCTCCCCCCTGCCCATGATAGGCCCCAGTGTGTGATGTTCCCCTTCCCGAGTCCAAGTGAACTCATTGTTCAGTTCCCACCTATGAGTGAGAACATGCGGTGTTTGCTTTTCTGTTCTTGTTATAGTTTGTCAAAAATGATGGTTTCCAGCTGCATCCATGTCCCTACAAAGGACGCAAACTCATCCTTTTTTATGGCTGCATAGTATTCCATGGTGTATATGTGCCACATTTTCTTAATCCAGTCTGTCACTGATGGACATTTGGGTTGATTCCAAGTCTTTGCTATTGTGAATAGTGCTGCAATAAAGATACATGTGCACGTGTCTTTATTGCAGCATGATTTATAATCCTTTGGGTATATACCCAGTAGTGGGATGGCTGGGTCATATGGTACATCTAGTTCTAGATCCTTGAGGAATTGCCATACTCTTTTCCATAATGGTTGAACTAGTTTACAATCCCACCAACAATGTAAAAGTGTTCCTATTTCTCCACATCCTCTCCAACACCTGTTGTTTCCTGACTTTTTAATGATTGCCATTCTAACTGGTGTGAGATGGTATCTCATTGTGGTTTTGAGTTGCATTTGTCTGATGGCCAGTGATGATGAGCATTTTTTCATGTGTCTGTTGGCTGTATGAATGTCTTCTTTTGAGAAATGTCTGTTCATATACTTTGCCCACTTTTTGATGGGGTTGTTTGTTTTTTTTCTTGTATATTTGTTTGAGTTCTTTGTAGATTCTGGATATTAGCCCTTTGTCAGATGAGTAGATTGCAAAAATTTTCTCTCATTCTGTAGGTTGTTCACTCTGATGGTAGTTTCTTTTGCTGTGCAGAAGCTCTTTAGTTTCAGAAACTACCACTCTGA
Organism: Piliocolobus tephrosceles; assembly: GCF_002776525.5. Taxonomy (NCBI): domain Eukaryota; kingdom Metazoa; phylum Chordata; class Mammalia; order Primates; family Cercopithecidae; genus Piliocolobus; species Piliocolobus tephrosceles. Next base: position 11,376 of record NW_022313177.1, on the reverse strand, counting down.
TGGTAGTTTCACTCTGATGGTAATTTCTTTTGCTGTGCAGAAGCTCTTTAGTTTCATCATATCCCATTTGTCAATTTTGGCTTTTGCTGCCATTGCTTTTGGTGTTTTAGACATGAATTCCTTGCCCATGCCTATGTCCTGAGTGGTACTACCTAGATTTTCTTCTAGGGTTTTTATGGTATTTCGTCTAACATTTAAGTCTCTAATCCATCTTGAATTAATTTTTGTATAAGGAGTAAGGAAAGGATCCAGTTTCAGCTTTCTACTTATGGCTAGCCAATTTTCCCAGCACCATGTATTAAATAGGGAATCCTTTCCCCATTTCTTGTTTTTGTCAGGTTTGTCAAAGATCAGATGGTGGTAGATGTGTGGCATTATTTCTGAGGGCTCCGTTCTGTTCCATTGGTCTATATCTCTGTTTTGGTACCAGTACCATGCTGTTTTGGTTACTGTAGCCTTGTAGTATAGTTTGAAGTCAGGTAGCGTGACGCCTCCGGCTTTGTCCTTTTGACTTAGGATTGTCTTGGCAATGCGGGCTCTTTTTCGGTTCCATATGAACTTTAAAGCGGTTTTTTCCAATTCGGTGAAGAAACTCATTGGTAGCTTGATGGGGATGGCATTGAATCTATAAATAACCTTGGGCAGTATGGCCATTTTCACGATATTGATTCTTCCTATCCATGAGCGTGGTATGTTCTTCCATTTGTTTGTGTCCTCTTTGATTTCACTGAGCAGTGGTTTGTAGTTCTCCTTGAAGAGGTCCTTTACATTCCTTGTAAGTTGGATTCCCAGGTATTTTATTCTCTTTGAAGCAATTGTGAATGGAAGGTCATTCCTGATTTGGCTCTCTGCTTGTCTGTTACTGGTGTATAAGAATGCTTGTGATTTTTGCACATTAATTTTGTATCCTGAGACTTTGCTGAAGTTGCTTATCAGCTTAAGAAGATTTTGGGCTGAGATGATGGGGTTTTCTAAATATACAATCATGTCATCTGCAAACAGGGACAATTTGACTTCTTCTTTTCCTAACTGAATACCCTTGATTTCTTTCTCTTGCCTGATTGCCCTAGCCAGAACTTCCAACACTATGTTGAACGGGAGTGGTGAGAGAGGGCATCCCTGTCTTGTGCCAGTTTTCAAAGGGAATTATTCCAGTTTTTGCCCATTCAGTATGATATTAGCTGTGGGTTTGTCATAAATAGCTCTTATTATTTTGAGGTACGTTCCATCAATACCGAATTTGTTGAGCATTTTTAGCATGAAGGGCTGTTGAATTTTGTCAAAAGCCTTTTCTGCATCTATTGAGATAATCATGTGGTTCTAGTCTTTGGTTCTGCTTATATGCTGGATTACGTTTATTGATTTGCAAATGTTGAACCAGCCTTGCATCCCAGGGATGAAGCCCACTTGATCATGGTGGATAAGCTTTTTGATGTGCTGCTGAATCCAGTTTGCCAGTATTTTATTGAGGATTTTTGCATCGATGTTCATCAGGGAGATTGGCCTAAAATTTTCTTTTTTTGTTGTGTCTCTGCCAGGCTTTGGTATCAGGATGATATTGGCCTCATAAAATGAGTTAGGGAGGATTCCATTTTATTCTATTGATTGTAATAGTTTCAGAAGGAATGGTACCAGCTCCTCCTTGAACCTCTGGTAGAATTCAGCTGTGAATCCATCTGGTCCTGGGCTTTCTTTGGTGGGCAGGCTATTAATTGTTGCCTCAATTTCAGAGGCTGCTATTGGTCTATTCAGGGATTCAACTTCTTCCTGGTTTAGTCTTGGGAGAGTGTACGTGTCCAGGAAATTATCCATTTCTTCTAGATTTTCTAGTTGATTTGCGTAGAGGTGTTTATAGTATTCTGTGATGGTAGTTTGTATTTCTCTGGGGTCGGTGGTGATATCCCCTTTATCATTTTTGATTGCGTCTATTTGATTCCTCTCTCTTTTCTTCTTTATTAGCCTTGCTAGTGGTCTGTCAATTTTGTTGATCTTTTCAAAAAACCAACTCCTGGATTCATTGATTTTTTTGGAGGGGTTTTGTGTCTCTATCTCCTTCAGTTCTGCTCTGATCTTAGTTATTTCTTGCCTTCTGCTAGCTTTTGAATGTGTTTGCTCTTGCCTCTCTAGTTCGTTTAATTGTGATGTTAGAGTGTCAATTTTAGATCTTTCCTGCTTTCTCTTGTGGGCACTTAGTGCTATAAATTTCCCTCTACACACTGCTTTAAATGTGCCAGAGATTCTGGTATGTTTTATCTGTGTTCTCATTGGTTTCAAAGAACATCTTTATTTCTGCTTTCATTTCGTTATGTACCCAGTATTCATTCAGGAGCAGGTTGTTCAGTTTCCATGTAGTTGAGCGGTTTTGATTGAGTTTCTTAGTCCTGAGTTCTAGTTTGATTGCACTGTGGTCAGAGAGACAGTTTGTTATAATTTCTGTTCTTGTACATTTGCTGAGGAGTGCCTTACTTCCAATTATGTGGCCAATTTTGGAATAAGTGTGATGTGGTGCTGAGAAGAATGTATATTCTGTTGACTTGGGGTGGAGAGTTCTATAGATGTCTATTAGGTCCGCTTGGTGAAGAGATGAGTTCAATTGCTGGATATCCTTGCTATCTTTCTGTCTCGTTGATCTGTCTAATGTTGACAGTGGAGTGTTGAAGTCTCCCATTATTATTGTATGGGAGTCTAAGTCTCTTTGTAAGTCTCTAAGGACTTGCTTTATGAATCTGGGTGCTCCTGTATTGGGTGCATACATATTTAGGATAGTTAGCTCTTCCTGTTGAATTGATCCCTTTACCATTATGTAATGGCCTTCTTTGTCTCTTTTGATCTTTGATGGTTTAAAGTCTGTTTTATCAGAGACTAGGTTTGCAACCCCTGCTTTTTTTTGTTCTCCATTTGCTTGGTAAATCTTCCTCCATCCCTTTATTTTGAGCCTATTTTTGACATGTCTCTGCATGTGAGATGGGTCTCCTGAATACAGCAGACTGATGGGTCTTGATTCTTTATCCAGTTTGCCAGTCTGTGTCTTTTAATTGGAGCATTTAGTCCATTAACTTTTAAGGTTAATATTGTTATGTGTAAACTTGATCCTGCCATTATGATACTACGTGGTTATTTTGCTCGTTAGTTGACGCAGTTTCTTCCTAGCCTCGATGGTCTTTACATTTTGGCATGTTTTTGCAATGGCTGGTAGTGGTTGTTCCTTTCCATGTTTAGGGCTTCCTTCAGGGTCTCTTGTATGGCAGGCCTGGTAGTGACAAAATCTCTAAGCATTTGCTTATCCGTAAAGAATTTTATTTCTCCTTCACTGATGAAACTTAGTTTGGCTGGATATGAAATTCTGGGTTTAAAATTCTTTTCTTTAAGAACGTTGAATATCGGCCCCCCCTCTCTTCTAGCTTGTAGAGTTTCTGCCGAGAGATCTGCTGTCAGTCTGATGTGCTTCCCTTTGTGGGTCTCCCGACCTTTCTCTCTGGCTGCCCTTAAGATTTTTTCCTTCATTTCAACTTTGGTGTATCTGGCAATTATGTGTCTTGGAGTTGCTCTTCTGGAGGAGTATCTTTGTGGCATTCTCTGTATTTCCTGAATTTGAATGTTGGCCTGTCCTACTATGTTGGGGAAATTCTCCTGGATGATATCCTGAAGAGTGTTTTCCACCTTGATTCCATTTTACCCCTCACTTTCAGGCACCCCAATCAGACGTAGATTTGGTCCTTTTACATAATCCCATACTTCTTGCAGGCTTTGTTCATTTCTTTTTCTTCTTTTTTCTTTAGATTTCTCTTCTCACTTCATTTCATTCATTTGATCCTCAATCACTGATACTCTTTCTTCCAGTTGATCAAGTCGGTTACTGAAGCTTGTGCATGTCACGTATTTCTCGTGTCATGGTTTTCATCTCTGTCATTTCATTTATGACCTTCTCTGCATTAATTAATCTAGCTGTCAATTCTTCCACTCTTTTTTCAAGATTTTGAGTTTATTTGCGCTGGGTACGTAATTCCTCCTTTAGCTCTGAGAAGTTAGATGGACTGAAGCCTTCTTCTCTCATCTCATCAAAGACATTCTCTGACCAGCTTTGATCCATTGCTGGAGATGAGCTGCGCTCCTTTGCAGGGGGAGATGCGCTCTTATTTTTTGAATTTCCAGCTTTTCTGCCCTACTTCTTCCCCATCTTTGTGGTTTTATCTGTCTCTGGTCTTTGATGATGGTGACGTACTGATGGGGTTTTGGTATAGGTGTCCTTCCTGTTTGATAGTTTTCCTTCTGAGAGTCAAGGCCCTCAGCTGTAGGTCTGTTGGAGATTGCTTGATGTCCACTCCAGACCCTGTTTTCCTGGGTATCAGCAGCAGAGGTTGCAGAAGATAGAATATTGCTGAGCAGCGAGTGTACCTGTCTGATTCTTACTTTGGTAGCTTCCTCTCAGGGGTGTACTCCACCCTGTGAGGTGTGGGGTGTCAGAGTGCCCCTAGTGGGGGATGTCTCCCAGTTAGGCTACTCAGGGGTCAGGGACCCACTTGAGTAGGCAGTCTGTCCGTTCTCAGATCTCAACCTCCGTGTTGGGAGATCCACTGCTCTCTTCAAAGCTGTCAGACAGAGTCGTTTGCATCTGCAGAGGGTCTGCTGCTTTGTTGTTGTTGTTATTTAGCTGTGCCCTGTCCCCAGAGGTAGAGTCTACAGAGACAGGCAGGTTTCCTTGAGCTGCTGTGAGCTCCACCCAGTTCGAGTTTCCCAGTGGCTTTGTTTACCTACTTAAGCCTCAGCAATGGCTGGCGCCCCTCCCCCAGCCTCACTGCTGCCTTACGGTTAGATTGCAGACTGCTGTGCTAGCAATGAGGAAGGCTCCCTGGGTGTGGGACCCTCACGGCCAGGTGTGGGATATATTCTCCTGGTGTGTCCATTTGCTTAAAGCGCAGTATTGGGGTGGGAGTTACCCGATTTTCCAAGTGTTGTGTGTCTCAGTTCCCCTAGCTAGTAAATGGGATTTCCTTCCCCCTTGCACTTCCCAGGTGAGGTGATGCCTCGCCCTGCTTCAGCTCTTGCTGGTTGGGCTGCAGCAGCTGACCAGCAACGCTTGTCCGGCACTCCTTAGTGAGATGACCCCAGTATCTCAGTTGAAAATGCAGAAATCACCGGTGTTCTGTGTTGCTCGCACTGGGAGTTGGAGACTGGAGCTGTTCCTATTCGGCCATCTTGTTCCGCCCCTCCTTCATTATTATTTTATACTTTTCATTGTAGAGACCTGTTATGTTCTTGGTTAAGTTTATTTCTAGGTATATATTTTTGTAGCTAGTATAAATGAAATTGCTTTCTCAATTTCCTTTTCATATAATTCACTTTGGTGTATAGAAATGTTGGCTTTGTATCCTGAAACTTAACTAAATTTGTTTATTCTAATAGTTTTTTTGCTGGAATTTTTAGGGTGTCCTATTTGTACAACCATGTCATATGCAAACAGGGACAGCTTCCTCCTTTCCAATTTCTATGCACTTTTATTCTTAATTTTGCCAGATTACTCTGGTTAAGGCTTCTAGTACTGTGTTGAATAAAGATAATGAAAATGGGCATCTTTGTCCTGTTCTAGAAAAAGTTTTCAACTTTTACCCATTCAGAGAGCTGTGGATTGTCATATATAGCTTTTATTGTGCTGACATATGTTCCTTCTATACCCACTTTTTTGAGGGTTTTTAACATAAAGAGATATGAAATTTTATGAAATGTGTTTTCAACATCCATTGAAATAATCATGTACTTTTTACCTCGATTCTGTTAATGTAGTAAATGACATTGGGAAAACTGTATATCCACATGCAGAAAAATTAAATTAGATCCCCTTCTGTCGTTATATAAAAAATCAACTTTAAATAGACCAACAATATAAATGTAAGACTAAAAAATATAAAATGATTTTTAAAAACAGAGGAAATTATTCACAAACTGGTGTGCGTGAAGAATTTTTGAGTAAGACTCAAAGAACAGACAACCAAAGCAAAAATTGACCAATGAGATTGTATGAAAAGGAAAAGCTTCTGCACAGCAAAGGAAACAATAAAGTGAAGAAACAACCTACAGAATCGGAGAAGGTATTTTAAAATGATGCATCTGACAAGGAGCTAATGTCTAGAACATATAAGGAACTCAATAGCCTACAAACAACAAAAACAAAAACAAAAAATCCTATTTAAAAACGGGCCAAGGGTCCAAATTGACTTTTCTCAAAAGAAGGTATACAAATAGCCAACAGGTATATGAAAAAAATGTTCATCACCAATAATCATAGGAGAATTGCAAGTAAATACTAAAATGAGATATCACCTACCCCTCATTAGAATAACTATTATCAAAAAGAAAAAATGTGATAAATGCTGATGAGGATGTGGAGAAAAGGGACTTTTATACACTGTTGGTGGGAATGTAAATTAGTACAACCATTGTGGGACCCAGTGTAGTTTCTTCAAAAAATGAAAAATAAAAAAAATTAAAAATAGAATTACCATATGATCCAGCAATCCCATTACTGGGTTTATATCCAAAAGAAAAGAAATAAATAGCAAAGACATGTGCATGCCCATGTTTATTGCAGAGCTGGTCACAAAAACCAAGGTACAGAATCAACCCAAATGCCCACCTAATGAAGAATGGGTAAAGAAAATATGACTATATCAATAATGGAATCCTATGTACCCGTAAAACAGAATAAAATTCTGTCATTTGCAGCAACATGAATGAACCTGGAGAACGTTAAGTGAAATAAGCCTTTGGCAACTATGACAAATATCATATGATGTCATTCATATGTGAAATCTAAAACAATTGATTTCATGGAAGTAGAGTGTAGAATATTGGTTACCAGCGACTGGGGATACAAAGAAGAAGAAGGGAAAGGGGAGAAGTTGATCAATGGGTACAATGTTGCAGATAGTAAGAATACGCTTTAGTGTTCTTTGCACACCAGGATGACTGTAGCAAATAAGCATGTGTAGTAAAAGCTGGAAGAGATTTTGAATGTTGTCATTAGAAAGAAATCATGTTAAAAGTAATGTATATGGTGGTTACGCTGATTTAATCATTACACTGTACATACATTGAGACATTACATTGCATATCAGAAATACATACAATTATTATGTGTTAATTGTAAGTAAAAAATAAATTTAGTAATCAAATATCAGCAGACCTCTAGGATTTGCTATTTTTTTCTCGATGACAAAATATTTATCTTTGAATTCTCAATCAGCATAAAGGTATTGTCTCTATAATGTCTTCGATTATATTTCTATTTTGCTTCAGTCTGTATAGTTTGTTCAAAATTCAGGAGTCTTTGAACCCAATATTAATAATCTACAGGGACAAAATAAATTTATTATTCTGAAGGGCATGAATCTAGTTTCTCTATATTACACAGAGATATTTTGCAACAACCCCTTACTGGAGTTTGTTTTTAACAGTATTCTATTTTGCATTTGTAAGAGTTTGGCTATAAATTAATTTCATAGTCAACTCAAATGTTAAGAAAATAATCAATTATGTAACTTCATTTAAAAAGTCATCAATCTGCTCAAATACAAGCAAGTTGTTCTGATACTGAATATTCTGTTATACTAAAATGTTAAATTTTAGACTCTTATTCATACAAATTCAGTCACTTCAGTAGATATATTTGGGATTGCAGGTATTAAGGAGTAAGATGTAATTTATGAGAGAGAGAGTGTATCAACTGCCACTCCATCATAAAGTATTCTGTCACTGCTGATTTGGCTCTATTGATTGATAAATCATAAGGAAAGGCATTATCTCTTTTTATATTCCATGCTGAAATTCAAATTGGTTTTTTCTTCTAAATAATTATCAATTGCAGTAGATATAAATATATTGAAACCTGAGACAGGACAAAATATTCAGTATTTTAAAATTATTTTGAAATGAAACTATTGCTCTAATCAGAAACTATAGTTGCATTTTTAAATAAAATGTTGACTTTTCTGAATGACTTTCAGGAGATGCTAGCAAAACTTTTTTTCTGTTTATTATAAAAGCTGTTATATTAATATAGTCATAATAAATATTAGCATATATTAATCTAATACTTCTAAGTATGATAACATGAGAATATAATTGAGACAAATACAAAATCTATAATGTAAAAATGTGAAAATTGTAATTGAATATTAATGATCAATAAAAATTACATCCTAAGCAATATTTTTACAAAAGTAGCAATGATTGATAGAAAACATCATTCAGATTGGCACAAATAGAATAAAATATTTTTGAATCAGTAGAAACTTCTTTATTTTATATAGTTTACTCTGAGAAAGATCATGTGAAATAATATAAGAATGCATGTTTCCTTAGAAGTTTGAAAGAAGGACACTCAGTAATTTGAGTGACCTATTCTTGTTATATTTCCCTTCACCATCTGTTCTCTTTCATTTGTATTTATTTATTTACTTATTTATTTTTATGTGGAGTCTTGGTCTGTCATCCAGGCTGGAGTGCAGTGGTACTATCTTGGCTCACTGCAAACTCCACCTCCCAATTCTCTTGCCTCAGCCTCCTGAGTAGCTGGGATCATAGGTGTGTGCCACCACACTTGACTGATTTTTGTATTTTTAGTAGAGGTGGGGTTTTGCCATGTTGGCCAGGGTGGTCTTGAACTCCTGACATCAGGTGATCCGCCCACCTCGGCCTCCCAAAGTGCTAGGATTACAGGCGTGAGCCACTGTGCCTGGCCTTGTCTTTTATTTATAAATTTTAAGGTGAGAATATTTCATAGTTTAGTAAGAGAGAAAGGGAAGATGCAAATTACCATTATGAATACATATGTGCTTGTAAGCCTGTATCTATCATGTTTCATCCATAAATATCTTTGCAATCCTCAAAAATTATTTGTATTCACTATACATTCTACCTTGATTTATTACATTTTTACTCTTTGAGTGTCCCCAGAAAAGTATGGACTTAGTTTATACCAGTAAATGGTACTATTTAAAATATCCAACACATGTTCATTGTCAAAACTATAGAAAAGTAAAAATATATTTAGCTTCATATTTCAGAAATAGCTATTATTATTATTTTTCCAAGTGTGTGTATGTGTTGTGCAGGCTGGGGTAAGGTGGCTATGTCTGTGCATGTGAACAGAAAGTTGAGTTTACTTGAGAACAGTTCTTAACTGTACTCTCCTCTGAGTTTTATTGGGGGAGATGGATTGACAAATGCTTCAGACAGTTACTGAAGAATAAAAGTAGATTTTCTACACTGATATTAGTCCATTGCAGCGGGTAAAAAATGTTCAGTACGTCAATCAATGGAAGTGGGAAAAGTAATTCTAACTTGTGAGGAATTCAGATGAAGCTAAATGACAGTGAGAATCCTAATGAATGGAAGGAATGAAGTGAAGGAATAAAAGGCAGTATAAAATTAGCAAAACCATAAATTTTCTAAGCTTAAAAATAGAAACATGAAAATATTTCATCTATCCTTCTCAGACCATCAAAATTCATTCCTCTAGGCCATACAAGAATTTCTGTTTGGTAGATGTGTTTGGATATTATTGTCCATCTGTTGAAGCATCTGTAATACTGACACCTAAATAACCTTTACCCCAAAACTTCTTTAAATCTGTGATTTCAGTGATTTCTGAGTGCCGTTACTAAAACAGCCTAGAATTCTTATGTGTGTGTATATATGTTATGTGCGCATATATGTGCACATATATGTTATATGTATACATGCACATTTTAGCCATAAAAATATAGAAATAACGCTTACATAAATGCTAGCTTTGGTAAACTTGTGTTACCTTTTGATTGATATTCTATTGCCTAAGATGGAGTTCTGCCAAGGCTCTTTATGCCAAGCGTTTTACCTTCAATATCTTAACTATGCCCAAACATAATCCTGTCAATTAGATGTTGTTATTCTCACTTTGCAGATCAGAGAGGTTAGGTAATTGTCTGAATCCACACAGTGAAAAGGTAGCAGAAACAGGATTAAAAAAACTATTTCTGTCTTCTTTTAAGACGTTCGGCTTAATACGTAGACACGTCTCTAATGAGAATTCCAAATTCCAGAGTATTCATTAGTGTTTATAATTTGAATCCTATGTGTCCTAAGCTTGACTGCCTCATTCCCATCACGTAACCAATGAAAAACTGCTCTTTCTGCATTTTGTGGGAGATGTATGACAAGCACTGCAGAATTGTGCTTGAAACAAGAATAAATATACATTTTTATATTTCACAAAATCACTCTGTTCTCCTTATTCACTATTTTTTGTTCATTTGTTTCCATACACAAATAGAACAACCTAATACATTACTGCAGAACTGAAATGTAGAGTATAAATTGCAGAGATTTTTACATTTTTGTCTTTCTTGTTACTCTATCAGGATCAGAGAGGGCTATGTTGAATTTCCAACTTGTTATACCCAAGGTTAAAAAAAAAAAAAAATGCCTTTCCTCCCCAGAAAATGTGTTTCTGAAAAAATAATTATAACTATTTTGAAATCAGAAACTATATTTTCTGATTATATGTTACAATTAGTACAAATACAAATCTATAAGCATCACGTGAAATGCCCATAGAAATTTTTATATAAAGAAACAAGTGGCAAATTATTCATAAAGAAGACGTACCAGTCATTTTTAAGCTTGGATTTACGTTTGAAGAGACTGTCATTAAAATATTGCAAACTGGTTTTGGCCAACTGTAATGTGAGCATCCTTTGGAAGGCGTGATAACTATTTTGAGGCTACAAAGCTGAATGAATACATGAGCCTTCCTTCCTCTTCCCCATATTATACATTTTGCCTTTGAGGCATGACTTTTTTGCCCTTCTTAATATAAGTTAAATGTAAGTTGCTTTGCAAATAAGGTCTTGTGGCTTATTTTTCACAAAATTAAAATGACCTATGCTATATCTGTTCAAAGTATTCTATCTACAGTACCCTCCAGTGGTCTCTCATTTGCATTGTGATAAAATCCACTGGAGGATTTTATCTAGTGATATGACCAGATGTTTATTTTATCCAATATAGCACCTTCAGCACTATTACAAATTATTTAAATAGTAACATTTTCATATTCAGATTTCAAGTTATGTATTGTCCCAATGAAAATTTCCCTTAACTCTTTTCTGAGTCATGAGTCCATTATATATACTCATATAATACTATTTATTTTTCCCCTTATAACACACTACATTATTTATAATTATAAATGTATTTTTAGATTATTTGATTAATGCCTTGATTAACTTAGTTTCAAAAAGATAGAGACCTCGTCTAATTGTTTTCTCCATTGAATTTCTAAAGTTCTGCCATGGAATATATTAAGTAGTTAACAAATAATGTATTTAAAAAGCACAC
>NW_022313176.1:0-9617 GCF_002776525.5 Piliocolobus tephrosceles | reverse complement strand
GCATAATCTTCCCCCTGAAGAGTAATTACATTATCCCAGGTGTGTGTACTCCCAGCAATATTGCCTGTATCATATTCCCCTCTCCCCGGGCGGAAATTTCAAGCAATATCACTGGGTGCGTGTACACCCCTTGTGATATTTAAAGTAATATCATCCTCTCCACGATGCCTATGAGCAACAAGTCTATTAATTATTAATATTAATAAATATAATAAATATTAATAGTAATAATCGATATTAATGATCACAATAAACTTCGTAAAAATTTATGGTGGTTGAAAATGTTGACGATTTGGAATGTTAATCAATATTAATATCACCATCAATAATCAATTAATGATATCCGCAATGAATGTTACTTAAATCAATACAAATTGATGCTGGTAAGAAAATAATGATTAGTATCAGGGACCACTAGGCCGGGCGCGGTGGCTCAAGCCTGTAATCCCAGCACTTTGGGAGTCTGAGTTGGGCGGATCACAAGGTCAGGAGTTCGAGACCATCCTGGCTAACTCGGTTAAACCCCATCTCTACTAAAAAATACAAAAAGTAGCCGGTGGAGGTGGCTGGCGCCTGTAGTCCCAGCTACTTGGGAGGCTGAGGCAGGAGAATGGCGTAAACCCGGGAGGCGGAGCTTGCGGTGAGCTGAGATCTGGCCACTGCACTCCAGCCGGAGCGACCGAGCTAGACTCCGTCTCAAAAAATAAAAAATAAATATAAAATAAAATAAAAATAAAATATTTGGGACCAATAATATTGTTCAATGACATTAATATTAATAATTAATACTAAGCGTTGATAATCAGGTGCTTAAAATAATTATTAAAATTAGCAATTGTATCCTTTCATTAGTACCGTTCACAATTATTAAAATCGATCATTGATGTTTAATAACCATATTATTACTCCTAATACCACAGGCAGTGTACACCTACCTGTGGGCCCCCAGCGGCCACCACGATACGCCCGCTCGCAGCTGGCTGCCCCCGATCCCCGGGGGGGCGGGGGACACGCCCCCCCGCGATCCGGGCCCCCAGTCGTCCCCACGACACGCCCACCAGTGGCTGGCGGCCCCCTATCGCTGGGGCGGGGTACCAGCAACCCCCGCGATCCGGGGACCCCAGCCGCCGCCATGACACGCCTGTATTGGGAGTCACATCATAATATTCTCCCTGATTATTAATTACTTTGTCCCAAGTGTGTGTCTACTCCCAGCAATATTGCCTGTATCATATTTCCCTCTCGGGCAGAAATTTCACGCAATATCACTGGGTACGTGTACACCTCTTGTGATGTTTAAAGTGATATCATCCTCTGCACGGTGGATATCAGAAAGAAGTCTATTATTTATTAATAATAATAAATATAATATATATTAATACTAATAAGCGATATTAATGATCACAATAAACTTTGTAAAAATTTAAGGCAGATGAAAATATTAATCATTTGGAATTGTAATTTATATTGATATCACCATTAATAATCAAATAATGATATCCGCAATGAATGTTACTTAATACAAACGGATGCTCTTAAGAAAATAATGATTAGTATTAGGGACTAATAATATTGTTCAATGACATTAATATCAATAATTAATACTAAGCGTGCATAATCAGGTGCTTAAAATGGTTATCAAAATTAACAATTGTATCCTATTATTAATGGTAACGATTTGGAATGGTAATTAATATTAATATCACCCTTAATAATCAAATAATGATATCCGCAATGAATGTTACTTAAATCAATATAAAGTTATGCTGGTAAGAAAATAATGATTAGTGTTAGGGACTAATAATTATGTTCAAAGACATTAATATTAATCATTAATACTAAGCATGCATAATCAGGTGCTTAAAATAATTATCAAAATTAACAATTGTATCCTATTATTAGTATCATTGACAATTATTGAAATCTATCATTGATGTGTAATAACCATATTATTACTCCTAATACCACAGGCAGTGTACACCTACCTGAGGTCCCCCAGCGGCCGCCACGACAGGCCCCCCGGCGGCTGGCGGCCCCCGATCGCCGGGGGCGGGTTACCAGCCCCCCCGCGATCCGGGGACCGGCAGCCGCCGCCACGACACGCCTGTATTGGGAGTCATATCATAATCTTCCCCCTGAATATTAATTACATTATCCCAGGTGTGTGTCTACTCCCTGCAATATTACCTGTATCATATTCCCCTCTCGGGTGGAAATTTCAAGCACTATCACTGGGGACGTGTACACCTCTTGTGATGTTTAAAGTGATATCATCCTCTCCACAGTGGATATCAGAAATAAGTCTATTAATTATTAATATTAATAAATATAATAAATATTAATACTAATAATCGATATTAATGATCACAATAAAGTTCGTATAAATTTATGGTGGATGAAAATGTTAGTGATTTGGAATGGTAGTTAATATTAATATCACCATTAATAATCAAATAATGATATCCACAATGAATGTTACTTAAATCAATACAAAGGGATGCTGGTAAGAATATAATGATTAGTATTAGGGACTAATAATATTGTTCAATGACATTAATATTAATAATTAATACTAAGAGTGCATAATCAGGTACTTAAAATAATTATCAAAATTAACAATTGTATCCTCTTATTAGTACCATTGACAATTATTAAAATCGATCATTGATGTGTAATAATCACATTATTACTCCTAATACCACAAGCAGTGAACACCTCCCTGTGGGCCCCCAGCCGCCGCCACGACACGCCCCCCGGCTGTATTTGGAGTCATTTCATAATCTTCCCCCTGAATATTAATTACATTATTCCAGGAGTGTTTCTACTCCCAGCGTTATTGCCTGTCTCATCCTCCCCTCTCTGGCAGAAATTTGAACAATATAACTGGGTGCGTGTACACCTTTTGTGATGTTTAAAGTAATATCATCTTCTCCCCAGTGGATATCAGGAAGAAGTCTATTAGTTATTAATGTTAATAAATATAATAAAAATTAATACTAATAATCAATATTAATAATCAAAATAAACTTTGTAAAAATTCATAGTGGAATGAAATGTTAACGATTTGGAATGCTAATTAATATTGATATCACCATTAATAATCAAATAATGATATCCGTAATGAATGTTACTTAAATCAATACAAAATAATGCTAGTAAGAAAGTAATGATTAATATTAGGGACTAATAATATTGTTCAATGACATTAATATTAATAATTAATACGAAGCTTGCATAATCGGGTACTTTAAGGAATTCTCCAAAATTAACAATGGTATCCTCTTATTAGAACCATTGATAATTATTAAAATCGATCATTGATATGTAATAACCATATTATTACTCCTAATACCGCAGGCAGTGTACACGTGCCTCTGGGCCCCCAGCAGCAGCCACGCCACGCCCCCCGGGGGCTGGGGCCCCCGATCGCCAGGAGTTGGGGAACCCACTCCCCGCGATCCGAACCCTCCAGCTGCCGCCCGCCCCGCTCCCGGCGGCCGGCGGCGGCCGATTGCCGGGGGGTGGGGGACCCACCCCCCGGCAATCCAGGGCCCCCTGCCGCCGCCACGCCCCGCCCCCTGGCGGCTGGCGCCCCTGATCGCCGGGGAGTTGGGGACCCACCCTCCCGTGATACGGGTCCCCCGGATGCCACCCCACCCCGCCCCCCAGCGGCTTGGGGCCCCTGGTCGCCGGGGGTGGGGACCCACCCCCCGCTGTCCGGGGTTCCAGGCCTCCCCCTCGCGCTGCCACCTGGCAGTTGGGGGACCCCCGGTCGCCAAGGGATGGGAAACTCACGCTCCCCAATCCGGGCCCCCAGCAGCCGCCACACCAAGCCCCCGGCAGCTGTGGATCCTCTATCGCTGGGAGGCTGGGGCACCCACGCCCCCAGATCCGGGCCCCCTGCAGCCGCCATGTCACGCCCCCCGGCCTAATGGGCGTGCTGTGGTGGTGGTTGGGGGCATGGCATGACGGCCCCTAGCTGCCAGGGGGCGTGTTGCGGCAGCTGCTGTGGGCCCGGAAGGTGAGTTTTGCCTCACCCCCCGGCCATCGGGGGCCCCCAGCTGCCGGGGCCGTGGCGTGGTGGCTGCTGGGGTCGCCATCAGCTTGCCACTACAAGCTGATGAAAAACGGAAAGTTTCATTTCCGGCTTCCATTTTAACGTTCATACTGGGCCATAAAAGCAGATGAATTAGATATGCCCTTATCCTGAACAAATATATTAATATTTTCTTTTATATAGAAAGAGAGAAAAAGAGAGAGACAGAGAGAGAGACAGAGTCAAGCTCTGTCACCCAGGCTGGAGAGCACTTGCGGGATCTCAACTCACTGCAACCTCTGCTTCCAGGTTCCAACGATTCTCCTGCCTCAGCCTCCTGTGTGGCTGGGAATATAGTTGCGCACCACCACATCCCGCTAAATTTTGTATTTTTAGTAGAGACGGAGTCTTACCTTGTTGGTCAGGCTATTCTCAATCTCCTGAGCTCGTGATCCACCCGCCGTGGCCTCCCGAAGTGCTAGGATTACTGGCTGGAGCCACCACATCTGTCCTATCCTGCATATTTAAAATTAATTGAGTTTAATAAAACAGAGCAGAGAGAGAGAAATAGCGGCCTGCCCAGCAGCTCTGAAGCTATCTCTTGTAAGGTTTAGTGGGGAATCCTGACCCAAGTCCAATCTCCAAGCTCTAGAAATTTCACCAACAAAACAGGAAGCCAACACATTCTGGATCTTCTTTCCAAGACAAAATCGACCATTTGTAATATTTTTTTGAGAGACAACGGAAGTTGAAAAGTAATTGCTGAGAAAGGAGGAACTTTTCTAGAAAACCTTAAATCCAAAAGGCTATGGGATAGTAATGAGAAGTGGAGGAGAACAAAAAAGGCATGGAAAGTAAAATTAGGAGGCAAAACAAACGTTTTAGAACAGCCAAGTGTGGGGAGTTGGAAAGTGAAGCTTTGAGTAGAAACCAGAGTTACAAAATTTCAGAGCTGGAAGGAGCCTTACAAGGAAGCAGAATTGGGCCGAGGACTAAATATTTGTCAAAAATCACACAGGCAATTAGTGGCAGACAGGAAAGGACCTTCATTTTTATCTAACCTCTGCCTCCTGGGTTCAAGAGATTCTCCTGCCTCAGCCTCTTGAGTAGCTGGGATTACAGGCACATGCCACCACGCCTGGCTACTTTTTGTCCTTTTAGTCGAGACGGGATTTCAGCATGTTGGTCAGGCTGGTCTCAAACTCCTGACCTCCTGATCCGCCTGCTTCAGCCTCCTAAAGTGCTGGGATTACGGGCATGAGCCACTGTGCCCCGCCCATTGTAATGGGTTCTATTTTGATTAATAGAGATGTGTTGCAGCCTAGTTATAAAAATTTAAAATTCATGGTCCAAAACCACAATTACTTTGGCACCAACCTAATAACATGAGAATTAAAAGAGATCTTTATATTAGAGAGCCCATGGATGATGAAATAATAGACTATTACAATCTCCATAACCCACAAACGTGGTAACTTAGACCAACTGGATGAATTAAAAGACACAATCTATTAGGACTAAAACACAGGAGAAATAAGTCATCTAAATATATTTATATCTATTAATAAAATGGAATCAATACCTAATAACCTTACAGAAAACTTACGTATTCCAAAAATCTGACATTCTGTCATGTTATTCTAACTGGTGGAATTCGGGGATTTACATTTTGATAAGAACATAGGTGAATTGCACACATTTAATTTTAGTGCTCATTGGTCAGGAAACCTATGTCCACTATAGGATACTGGAGAGCAATGCGTTATGGAGAATTTAGGCAAGATAATATGATTTTCAGAGTTAAAGGAAGACAACCTGTTTTATGTGCAGTCATTCCTCATAATATCACAGGGGATACCATATTTAAACTTTGGGGTATCCCCAGGGATGATTCTTATTTGAGCCACATGTGAATTTCAGACACGGAGGCTTCCCAACTTTGGTGGCTTTCGACAAATGTGGAAGTTAATCACAACCTATTTTGTGGAGGCATAAATTTCAATGAGCACTCACTGAACCTTTTATTTTAAATATTATTTTTGTAAACTTTGCATTTCCAATTAGGTGCAATTTTAAACATGTTTCAGTTCTTATCCACTTTTTTTTTTTTTTTCCTGAGACGGAGTCTTGCCCTCTCACCCAGGCTGGAGTGCAGTGGCATGGTCTTGACTCACTGCAACCTCTGCCTCCCAGGTTCAAGCAATTCTCCTGCCTCAGCCTCCCAAGTAGCTGGAATTACAAGTGCCTGCCACCACGCCCAGCTAATTTTTGTATTTTTAGTAGAAATGTGGCTTCCCTATGTTTGTCAGGCTGGTCTTGAACCCGTGACCTTGTGATCTGCCTACCTCGGCCTCCCAAAGTGCTCAGATTACAGGCCTGAGCCACCGCGCCCAGCCTCTCCACATTTTTTAGGCAGAGGGGAGTGAGGGTTGCTTTAAGTTTTCAGGGACTCCCATGTACCCAACCCATTTGTGTCAATTTCTTCCTTCAGAGTTCTTCAAATCAGCATCACCATTGTTAAAGGCCTCCCGCATGGTAATAATTGTGCTACAGGGTTTTATGAACATGAAGTTTATGTTTGATTTAATTAACCTCCTTGCTGTGGCATAAGGGGGCCATAAGTGTTTTCACCAATTATGAGGCGGGTTCACTGTGCAATGGCTACCAACATTTCTGAGTACAATGAGACCAAACACATTCATACATAAATTCCATGAAGTGAATTTATTACTTACAAACAGCAAACAGAAGACAACAGAAGTCTGGGATTCAATATGAACCGCTACCGCAAGATCAAGAAAGCTACCCAGAGCAGATGGATGGCGTTTTGACTGTAAATGCTTCACTTGCACTACAACTGAGGGACCCCAGAAAGGAACCCACCTTGGGTTTTCTCACACGATGTGGTTTGCTGGACACAAGCGTTAAAGGACATTCTGTTTCGAGCAGGGACTCTAACAGAGCCTGGGCTGTTCTGACCAATGTCACCTGATTATCAGGATATTGCATTCCCAACATATCATACAGTTATCTTGAGAACTACCAGTAAGAAAGGGAGGAAAATGGCCCTGTACCCTTAAAATTAAAGGATCAGGATATTTCTTGTGACAGAGGCACAGACAGTAGTGACAGAGTGTTCTTGTGAGCCATCTACCAGTTCTCTTGACTGCAGCATGGCACCTGACCTCTTTTCTCTTTCCCTTCAATGGAAACTCTTTCAGAATATTTTGAATATTTTGAGTTTCTACATCTAAAGAGTTGAGGCACATGATCACTGGCAGTGTAGACTCTCTGCATGGTTACAGGAAAGAGTTCAAGAGCCCATCAACCCACACTGGTGGAGACCACCTCATCCTCCAGGGAGTGCCACTCCATCTTCCTGGGGTTAGCTCCACATGCAGTGAGGCCATTATGTCTAAGGCCGGCAAGACTTGAGTCCAAAGATTCGACTTTTGGCATGCTGTTAAGCAGCAGTGATAAGAAAATCCCACACACTGGCTAAGTGTAACTTGTTTAACATTTCATACATTTTTTTAAAGCCCTGCACTATAATTAATTTGCATCAGGATTTTCAAATTAGAAAAGCTTCACTTATAGAATTTCTTTCCAGTGGGAGATTTCACATGACTTTTCAAGTGAATGTTAAAACTGAAAATATTCTTGCAGTTTCTAAACTATTAGAGTTTTAATCCTGTGGACGTCCTTGTATGTACAAGGTCCAGCCAGCTACAGTGTGCATTTTCATATGTCCTTGAGTGGGTATGAGAGAAATGAAACATTCCCACATTCTGGACATTCATAGGGTTTTTTTCAGGAATGAGCTGATGTCATCCAAAGGAACTAACACAACTGAAGGCCTTACCGCAAATTTAAATTAAAAAGGCTTTTCTCCAGTCTGAGGCCTCCCAGATTTTCACAAACAGGAAAATCTGAAGGCTTCACCACATTTCCTACATTTTTAAGGTTTCTCTGCAGTGTGAGCTCTTTCATGTTTATGAGGGAATGGGAAAGAGTAAATGTTTTACCACATTTCTTACATTCAAGGGGCTTTATTTATTTATTTATTTTTGAGATGGAGTCTCACTCTGTCGCCAGGCTGGAGTGCAGTGGCACAATCTCGGCTCACTGCAACCTCTGCCTCCTGGGTTCAAGTGATTCTCCTGCCTCAGCCTCCTGAGTAGCTGGGAATACAACCATATGCTATGTTACCTAAGGCCTAAGGCCCAACCTCCCTATGTTACCTAAGGCCCCGCCCTCTCTGCACAGCTCGCTCCCCATTGGCCGGGGGGCGGGCCCTGGGGGGGCCCGGCTCCGCTGGGGGCGGGGCGGAGGGCGGCGGGCCGGGCCCTCTACAACTGCATGGTGTGTGTCCCAGCCTCAGCCCAGCGCCAGCTGCAGCTCCTTGATCCGAGCCGGATCCTGAGCTGGGAACACCGGCTCTAGCGGCGGCGGCGGCAGCGGCGGCAGCGGCGGCGGTCCCGCCCCAGAGCTCCCTTGTTGAGACTGCCGAGTCTCTGTCTGCTGCTCTGCGGTGCTCTAGTCGGCCCAGGCGCCACGGCGAGGAGCTAGCGCTGGGAGGCGACGGCCCGAGGTGAGACTGGGCGACGGGCGACGGGGTCTCCGGACCCGGCGGGGATCTCTGCGCCGGGCGTGGCGGCTCCGAGCTGGGCTCCTCAGGATCCGGGGTCGGGACCCCGGGTCCGTGCGCCTGGGCTTTGTCTCTGCCTCGGGTGGCACCGGGGGCTTCCCGTCTGCTGCGATACCGCGTGGGCCAGCGCGGGGGTCCCGGGCGCCCTGCGGGTGCGGGCCGGTCCACACTGCTCCCCGGCTCCCCGCGTCTGCCCCGGAGGGGACTCCATGGACCCGGGCGCTGGCTTGTGCCCGGTCCTCAGCGGCCTGGCTGGTCCCCGCGTGCGGCAGAGTGGGCCCTGCATGGACCCACTCATGGAACGGGGTGCGGGTCACCGCCTGTGGAGACTCCAACGTCCTCCCCGCCCTCCCTCGCAGTGAGACTACTTCGCCAGACTCACCGAGGGGACTGCGCGGACCCTCAGACGAGGGAGTCCGTGACTCTGGGTGGGGGCTCTTTCCGGGCCCCGCATGATGGCTTCCTGAGTGTTTTGTCACTTATCTAGGTGGCTGCGTGGACCCGCGCGCGTGTGTCCTGGCTGCCCTGCTAGTGGGGCTGTGCGCCGCCCCGTGACTCGTCTGGGTCGACCCCGCCTGGGAGGCGCGTGTAATGGGGTTCTGTGCGCGGGGTGCGCGGTTGCTGGGGGCGCACTGCCCCCGCCCCGTGATTTATCCTCTCACTTGCTGGGCGGGAGAAAGCGAAAGGCGCGGGCCTGGAGCTGTCGCACAGCTGCCTCACCGACCTCTGCCCAGGCCGGCGGGTCCCGGGGGGGGGCCGAGGGGTTGTCACCGCGCGTCCCACCGCCGCACTGCCTGCTCTGGCCTTCGGCTGGGCTCTGATTCCTGGGAGCAGGGCCCTTCTGCCTGGTGCTTCTTGATTTCTTCCGTTAGTAATGGGAAGAAATAAAAATCTGGAAAGCCACATTGAACTTTGTAGCTCTCAGCGCCTGGA
>NW_022313175.1:0-2424 GCF_002776525.5 Piliocolobus tephrosceles | reverse complement strand
GATGTTCCTGGGTAAAATTCGCATTTGAATTGGTCGATTGAGTAAAGCAATTTGCCCTTCTCCATGTAGGTGGGCATCAGCCAGTCCTTCCAAAGCCCAAATGGAACAAAAAGTGGAGGAAGGAAGAATTTGTTTTCTGCCTGACAGTTTGAGCTGGGACATACGTCTACTGCCCCCAGATTGAGACTTACACCCTTAACTCTCTTGGTTCTCTGTAGTCTGAATTCTGACAGTCTTAAATCCTGAAGGCCATTGTTCTTTCTTCTTGTATCTCTAACCATTAAATGAGCCACTCTTACTACATGTACATGCCGCTTTACCATCATACTTGAACATTGAATCCACAAATTATTCTAATTGAGAAATGACATGAAAGAATTCAAGGCGTTCTATCCCCATTGGGTCAATTTGTGGAAAATCGAAGATTCAACCTCATATGGAGAAAAGATGCATAAGAGTTAGTCTGTAAGCAACTTCAGCCTCCTGTGAAGAATAAAATGTGTGCAAATACAAACATATTCTTGTAGGGAGTTAAATATCCTGAGACCATGTAAATGCCCAAGGATGAACAAGGAAATCCAGGATAGACTGCATATTATTAAATTTAAAGAATCTGTTATACAACATGCAAACATGGTTCTAGAAACAGCTACCTGTGTAACTAATTCTGGGTTATAGGAAGCCCAGGTACCATGAGGGTAGTAAGATAATTTTTTGTTTCATCCCAATGGGAGCAGCTAGATGTAACCCATTTTTGCTGCAGCCGATTGCAAAATCAACCTTATTGCTTCTGTCTCTCTGGATTCTGTGAATATGGGTTCTGGATGCAGTGTGGGTTTTGTTGTTGTTGTTGTTTATTTGTTTGTTTGTTTTCTGTTGTTGCTGCTGTTGTTCTCTTTGCCATCACAGCATTACTGTCTTTTGTAACAAAACTTTTAATTTATTTTTTCAGAGTGTTAAGCACCTTCTTACCCTCACCAAAGTTATCTAATAGAGCAGGGTCTAAGCATTGTGTTTGACCGTGATTGATTGCTTGAAGCACTAACCTGTAGTTGGTTTCCATGGAGCAAATAATAGCACCACACTTGCTGGATTAACCTGCATCAGAGAAAATTGATGTGCTCAAGGACAGCAGCAGGAATTAAGTCTTGCGAGGCAGGTCACAGCAACCTGATAGGGCGAGGTGTTAGATTTTGGGATAGTGACTTCACCTCTGGACTTTGAGGCTTTTAACGATCATGATTAGGGAAGTATTTGCTCTTCTCCTGAAGTGATCAGGGCCAGGTTCCCAGCTTTATGGTTGCAGCCATATGACATGTCAAACTAGTGACAGAATCCCCCACATTAGCCTTCATAGTTGGGGAAGAACACACCTCTTTCCTGGCATGTTCTGGGTGGTTAGTTTGGTAGACAGAGCAGTGGACTCTTCAAAGATGTCTAACTCCTACTTCCTGGAACCTGCGAATAGGTTATATTACATGGCAAGTGGGAATGAAGGTGCTAGATAGAATTATGTTTGCTAATCAGCTGACCTTAACATTAAGAGATTATCTTGGATTATTTGGGTGAGCCCAGTGTGATCACAAGGGTCATTAAATGTGGTAGAGGAAAGCAAGAGTTTATGTCAGAGTAATGTGATGTGAGAAAGACTTGCCTGGTTATTGCTTTAAGGATGGAAGGGGGCCACAAGCCAAGGAAGTGGGCAGCCTCTAGAAGATGGAAAAGGCAAGAGACAGATTCTCCACTAGAGCCTCCAGAAGGAGCACAGCTCTGTTGACCCATTTTAGAATTCTTACTTTCAGACTGTAAGAAACAAATTTGTCTTGTTCTAAGCCATAGAGTTTGTGGTAATTTGTTTTACAGTAGCAATAGGATACTGAGGTCCAAGTCTTGAACAGTATTGATTGTTTCAAGTGACTGGGTTATAATCTGTTTTCTTTTTTTCTTTTTTTTTTTTTACTGAATACAGCTTGATTTATTCATCGATAATGTTTTTTTTTTAAAATACAGTTTATTATTATTATACTTTAAGTTCTAGGGTACATGTGCATAATGTGCAGGTTTGTTACATATGTATACTTGAGCCATGTTGGTGTGCTGCACCCATCAACTCGTCAGCACCCATCAATTCGTCATTTATATCAGGTATAACTCACAGTGCAATCCCTCCCTCCTTCCCACTCCCCATGATAGGCCCCGGTGTGTGATGTTCCCCTTCCCGAGTCCAAGTGATCTCATTGTTCAGTTCCCACCTATGAGTGAGAACATGCGGTGTTTGGTTTTCTGTTCTTGCGATAGTTTGCTAAGAATGATGGTTTCCAGCGGCATCCATGTCCCTACAAAGGACACACACTCATCCTTTTTTATGGCTGCATAGTATTCCATGGTGTATATGTGCCACATTTTCTTAATCCAGTCTGTCAC
>NW_022313174.1:0-7612 GCF_002776525.5 Piliocolobus tephrosceles | reverse complement strand
GAAGGCCATATTGAAATCTGAGACAGGCTGAAAGCTATATTTCTTTTTTTTTTTTTTTCCAAGTTAATCTCTTTTTTTTTTTTTTTGTCACCCAGGCTGGAGTGCTGTGGCCGGATCTCAGCTCACTGCAATCTCCGCCTCCCGGGTTCAGGCCATTCTCCTGCCTCAGCCTCCCGGGTAGCTGGGACTACAGGCGCCACCACCTCGCCCGGCTGGTTTTTTGTAGTTTTTAGTAGAGACAGGGTTTCACCGTGTTAGCCAGGATGGTCTCGATCTCCTGACCTCGTGATCCGCCCGTCTCGGCCTCCCAAAGTGCTGGGATTACAGGCTTGAGCCACCGCGCCCGGCCTTGAAAGCTATATTTCTTTTGCCAAAGTGAGCCAAGTTGTAAATGCAAAGAAAAAGTTCTCGAAGGAAATGAGAAATGTTACTCCAGTGAAAACATACATGATAAGAAAACAAATCACTAATCACTATGGCTAGTGCCTAGAGGAGTATTCCACGCCCTCTGGGCATACAAGAGATATTATCTAATGAATTGGAAAAGAGCAAACCAGAAGTGGCTTTATTCTCCCCCTTGGACTCCTTTGTACTAATTTTTAAGTCTTGGTTGGAAATCACTGAGTACATTCATAATGTGCATGACGGAAATCAGTCTTATAGTAGTTTATCTTCATTTAGCTCTGGAAGTTTATCTTTGCCTTAGTTTTGGAAGTAAATCTTAGTTTGTAGTTCTGAAGTTCTCATTTGTGTTGAACGCATTAAAGACTAGATTTAAAAATTGCCTTCAAGATTGTTCTTACCTATAAGACTTACTCCTACTTCTATATGCTGAAAATTGACCCTGGAGGCCAGGCGCGGTAGCTCACACCTGTAATCCCAGTACTTTAGGATGCCAAGGCGGCTGGAACACGAGGTCAGGAGTTCAAGACCAGCCTGGTCAAGATGGTGAAACCTCATCTCTACTACAAATGCAAAAATTAGCCGGGTGCATTGGTGGCTGCCTGTAGTCCAAGGTACTCCATAGGCTGGGGCAGAGAATTGCATGAACTGGAGGGCGGAGTTACAGTGAGCCAAGATCGTGCCACTGTGTTCCAGCCCAGGGGACAGAGGGAGACTCCATCTCAAAAAGAGAAAAAATAAATAAAGAGGGAATGAAAATTGACTCTGGGGAGAATACTATAAGATTATGTGTTAGTGGAAAAGTGATCAGATTAATAAATGTGTATTGGTAGTTGAATTTCACAAAGAAATAGAGATAATCATGATTATACTTTGATTTTTACAAGAAGAGATGATATAACTAGAGTTTGTGTCTACAGGAGTAAAAATGGTTTCCAAAGAGTATTTTTTAAAGGAAAAAAAGTGAGCATGAATAAACTCTTTAATGTAAGCTCTAAAGTAACATTTGGTTGTGAGTCTAAATGGTAACATCTAGCACCTTTATGTTTTAAGGGTCTTCCAATGTTTCCAGAAAAAGCCCTTGTTTTCAACGTTTTTTTATAGACAAAATCTCTTTCCCTGGCAAAAGCTGCTCTGAAAAACCTCAACTTGGGAAGTTAAAATTTTTCCCTGAATTACAAAATCTACTTATTTTGGCCTTTCATTTTGGAGGATTGCAAAAGTTGGAAGTAAGAAGTTTTATTTTCAGTACTTTCAGTGCTAAAAAAAAATGCAGTCACTATGTTATATAAAATAGTTCATAGGTTGATCACTCATAATAATTGACTCTAAGGCTTTTATTCAGAAAACAGCAGAAAGATTAAATCTTGAATTAAGTCTTTTTGGGGAAATGGCTACTGTGCAGATGGAGTTTTAGAGTAATAATGAAATTCTACCTAGAATGCAAAATTGTGTAAATGAATTATATAGCATGTTGCTGGGATTTTTTCATTTTGTGACACAGTCTCATGCTGTCACCCAGGCTGGAGTGCAGTGGCATGATCTCATCTCACTGCAACCTCCACCTCCTGGGTTCAAGTGATTCTCCAGCCTCAGGAGAATCCTCAAGTAGCTGGGTTTACAGGCCTGAGCCACTACGCCTAGATAATTTTTCTATTTTTAGTAGAGACGGGGTTTTGCCATGTTGGCCAGGCTGATCTCGAACTCCTGACCTCAGGTGACCCTACTGCTTCAGCCTCACAAAGTGCTGGGAGGTATAAGCCATCTCCAACTTATTTTTTTTTTAATGTGCAGAAGATCAAAGCTGCTTGGAAAGAGTGCCTGTAATTTTCCAGTAAGCCACAAATTAAGACGGCATCTTATATACCAGCAGAGTAGCTCTAGCTTCCAGGGGGCGGGTGGAAAGGTTGAGGTTCTGTGAAGATTTAGGAGGATCTTGATAGAGAACTTTATAAGCTTCTTTCTCTTTAATAAACACTTGTCTTACATCTTGCTGTCATTAAAGGCAGCTTGTTCCTGAAATTTCACACACTTAAGTACATCCACAAAACAAGAATATGGAGATCTTCATTTCCCTTCAACTCTAATTTGCCCAGTTATACCTCAGTGTTGTAACAGTACTGTGACACCTGGCACAGTGCTTTGATCTTGCAATAACCTCTGTAGTGACCTGTAGGAGACCTAAGAGATTTTTCTCTTTTTGAGTTTGAATCATAGGCTTGATGTAGTCTCTTGTTTTATGTACTTGTTCCTAATGTAAAAGTGCTTAACTGCTTCTTGGTTGTATTGGGTAGCATTGGGATAAGGTTTTTACTGGATATTCTTGAATCGCCTTTATAATAAACCAATTCTATAATATTTAAATAAAGAAAACCTCTATAATATTTAAATAAAGAAAGCCTTATTGCTTGGTATGGAGAAAGTTGAAGTGGCCTGGATAGAAGAACAAGCCAACCACAACTTTCACTTAAGCCAAAGCCTAACCCTTAGCAAGGCCCTAATTCTCTTCAATTTTATGAAGGCCAAGAGAAATGAGGAAGCTGCAGAAGAAAAGTCTGAAGTCAGCGTAGGTTGGTTCATGAGGTTTAAGGAAGGAAGCCATCTCTATGATATAATAGTGCAAGATGAAGCTGCAAGTTCTGATGTAGAAGCTGCAGTAAGTTATCCAGAAGATCTGGCTAAGATCATTGATGAAGGTGGCTGTCATGCATGTCCATGTGAAGAGACCACCAAACAGGCTTTGTGTGAGCAGCATGGCTGTTTATTTCACCTGGGTGCAGGCAGGCTGAGTTGGAAAAGAGAGTCAGTGAAGGAGATAAGGGTGGAGCCGTTTTATAAGATTTGGGTAGGTAAAGGAAAATTACAGTCAAAGGGGGGTTGTTCTCTGGCGGGCAGGAGTGGGGGTTACAAGATGCTCAGTGGGGAGCTTTTTGATCCAGAATGAGCCAGGAAAAGGAATTTCACAAGATAATATCATCGCTTAAGGCAACGACCAGCTATTTCCACTTCTTTTGTGGTGGAATGTCTTGGGTTAAGGAGAGGCAGGGCATTTGCACTTCTTTTGTGATTCTTCAGTTACCTCAGGCCATCTGGGCATATACATGCAAGTCAGAGGGGATGCGATGGCTTGGCTTGGGCTCAGAGGCCTGACATTCCTGCCTTCTTACATTAATAAGAAAAATAAAACAAAATAGTGTGAAGTGTTGGGGCGGCAAAAATTTTTGGGGGGATGGTATGGAGAGAGAATGGGCGATGTTCCTCAGGGCTCCTTTAAGCGGGATTAGGGGCGGCGTGGGAAGCTAGAGTGGGAGAGATTAAGCTGAAGGAAGATTTTGAGGTAAGGGGTGATATTGTGGGGTCATTAGAAGAAACATTTGTCGTATTGAATGATTGGTGTGGCCTGGATGCAGTTTTGCATGAATTAAAAAACTAAACAGAGGACACAAGGTAAGAGAAGGAGAAAAAACCAGGTGCTGAAGGACTAAGAATTGGGTGGACCTAGCACATCTAATTAGAGAGTGCTTAAGGAGGCTCAATACAGCCTTGCCAGCAAAGATTATTTATTTACTTTAAGAGGAAATTTAAAGTGGTGGTTTGGGATAGCACTAGGAGATATCAGCTGTGATGGCTTGGAGAAATGGTGTAAACCGGCAGTGTAAACACAAGCAGGGCATTTATGAGTAGTTGAGAATGGTGAATAGGAGTATGGCTAGACAGAAGACAGAAGGAATGAAAGTTTTTTGGGGTGCAGTCCAAGTTGTTCTGGTGTCTGGAATGAGACTGGGACCTAATAAAAAGGAGTGTCCACACAGGAGCTCAAATGGGCTGTAACCTGTAGCATTCTGAGGACAGGTCTGAATTCTGAGAAAGGAAAGTGGTAAAAGTATTGTCTAGTCCTTTTTAAGTTGGTGACTGAGCTTGGTGAGGTGTGTTTTTAAAAGACTATTAGTCTGTTCTACCTTTCCTGAAGCCTGAGGACAGCAAAGGATATAAAGGTTTCACTGAATACTAAGAGCCTGAGAAACTGCTTGGGTGATTTGACTATTAAAAGCTGGTCCATTATCAGACTGTATAGAGGTAGGAAGGCCAACCTCTACCCAACCAGTGAAAGTGTCTACCCAGACTAAGAAATATTTTAGTTTTCTGACTCAGGGTATGTGAGTAAAGTCAATTTGCCAGTCCTGGGCAGGGGCAAATCCCCGAGCTTGATGTGTAGGAAAGGGAGGGGGCCTGAACAATCCCTGAGGTGTAGTAGAATAGCAGATGGAACACTGAGAAGTGATTTCCTTGAGAATAGATTTCCATGATGGAAAGGAAATGAGAGGTTCTAAGAGACAGGCTATGACTTGTAACCTACATGGAAGAGGTTATGAAATGACGACAGAATAGAATGGGCCTGTGAGGTTGGAAGGAGATATTTCCCTTAGTCTAAGAACCATTTGCCTGGTGAGTGAAGAGATTGATAGGTGGAAGTTTCAGAGGAGGAGTAGGTGGGAGTGGCCACTGTGAAGGAGGAAAACTGCCCTGAGAAGTTGGAAGCTCCTTTTTTAGCTCACTTATCAGCATAAACATTGTCCTGAGTGATGGGATCTGATGCCTTTTGATGGCTGCTCTTTTAGCTACCTTATCAGCATAAGTGTTGTCTTGAGCAAAGGTTGGGGAAGAAAATAGATTTTGGAAGTTATGAGAACTGTAGAGAGTTGAGCATAGTTTGTGATTTTTAGGGCCTCTAACAGTATTAAAGTGGTGGCAGCTGCTGCGTGCAGACATGAAGGCTAGGCTAAAACAGTAAGGTCATTTGGACAGAGAGGCTACAGGACACGGTCGCAGCTCTTGGGTAAGAATTCTGTCTGCACTAACCATGCCTAGGAAGGAAAGGAGTTGTTGTTTTGTAGAAGGGATTGGGGTTTGGGAGATTAGCCAGACACGATCAGCAGGGAGAGTAAGTGTGTATTTATGATAATTATGTCGAGATAGGTAGTAGATGAGGCAGAAATTTGGGCTTGACTGAAGTAATGGGGGCTGTCCATGAGGCCTTGCAGCAGTACAGACTAGATAATATGCTGAGCCTGATGGGTGTCAGGGTCAGTCCAAGTGAAAGCGAAGAGAAGCTGGGATGAAGGGTGTAAAGGAATAGTAAAGAAAGTATGTTTGAGATCCAGAACAGAATAATGGGCTGTGCAGAGAGGTATTGAGGATAGGAGAGTATATGGGTTTGGCACCACAAGGTGGATAGGCAAGACAATTTGGTTGATAAGGCGCAGATTTTGAACTAATCTGTAAGACTTGTCCAGTTTTTGGACAGGTAAAACGGGGAAATTGTAAGAGAATTTATAGGTTTTAAAAGCCCATGCTGTAGCAGGCAAGTGATAACTGCCTTTAATCCTTTTAAAGCATGCTGCGGGATGGGATATTGGCGTTGAGTGGGGTAAGGGTGATTAGGTTTTAATGAGATGGTAAGGGGTGCGTGATCAGTTGCCAAGGAGGGAGTAGAGGTGTCCTATATTTGTGGGTTAAGGTGGGGGGATACGAGGGGAGGATGTGAAGGAGGTTTTGAACTGGGGAAAAAGGCAGCAATGAGGTTTGGGTGTAGCCTAGGAATAGTCAGGGAAGCAGATAATTTAGGTAAAATGTCTCGGCCTAATAGGGAACTGGGCAGGTGGGGATAACTAAAAAGGAGTGCATAAAAGAATGTTGTCCAAGTTGGCACTAGAGTTTGGGAGTTTTAAGAGGTTTAGAAGCCTGGCCGTCAATACCCATAAGGGAAACAGGCCCTTGAAAAGAAGGTAATGTGGAGTGTGTAGCCTCCATATTGATTCAGAAGGGGACGGACTTACCCTCCACTGTAAGAGTTACCCAAAGCATCTGTGATGGTCCAGGAGGCTTCCGAGGCGATGGGGCAGCGTTGATCTTCAGCCACTAAGCTGAGAATAAATGAGAAAAGAAAAAAGAAAGGAAAAACAATAAGCCAGGTATGATGGTGTGCACCTCTGGGGGACGTATCACTTGAGCCTGGAAGGAGGAGGTTGCAGTGAGCCAAGATTGTGCCACTGCACTTCAGCCTGGGAGACAGCATGACACCCTACTCTGCCATGGAAAGTTTTAGTTAGGTCCCCATTATCAATTTTTGTTTTTGTTGCAATTGCTTTTGAGGACTTAGTCATAAATTCTTTCACAAGGTGGATGTCCAGAATGGTATTTCCCAGACTTTCTTGAATTCTTATAGTTTGAGGTTGACATTTAAATCTTTAATCTGTTTTAATTTTCTAATATAGTGAAAGGTAAGGTTCCTGTTTCATTCTGCCTATGGCCGGCCAGTTATCCCAGCACCATTTATTGAATAAGGAGTCCTTTCCTCAATGCTTATGTTTGTTGACTTTGTCAAAGATCAGATGGCTGTAGGTGTGTGGATTTATTTCTGGGCTCTTTATTCTGTTTCATTGGTCTCTGTTAGCACCAGTGTCATGCTGTTTTGGGTACTGTAGGCTTACAGTATAGTTTGAAGTCAAGTAGTGTAATGCTTCCAGCTTTGTTCTTTTTGCTTAGGATTTCTTTGGCTATTTGGGCTCTTTTTTGCTTCCATGTAAATTTTAGAATAGTTTATGCTGTGAAAAATGATGGTAGTAATTCGATAGGAATAGCAATGAATTGTACATTGCTTTGGGCCGTATTGATCCTTCCATTCCATGAGCGTGGCATGCTTTTTCATTTAGCAAACCTTTTTTAGATCAAAGGGTCAAACGATGTATTATATAAATATTTACAGATGGGCAAATAAAACCCTCACTAAAATGATAAGGTCATTATCTCTGCTCTTTCTTTGAAAAAAAAAAAAAAGAAAGAAAGATATTGAATGGCAACTGCAGGTATTAGGCAACCAGTATCATGTTTCCGGGACACCAACTGACTTAAAGAAGTAGATGACAGGCCGGGCGTGGTGGCTCAAGCCTGTAATCCCAGCACTTTAGGAGGCCGAGATGGGCGGATCATGAGGTCAGGAGATCGAGACCATCCTGGCTAACATGGTGAAACCCCGTCTCTACTAAAAAATACAAAAAAACCAGCCGGGCGAGGTGGTGGGCGCCTGTAGTCCCAGCTACTCGGGAGGCTGAGGCGGGAGAATGGCGTAAACCCAGAGGCGGAGCTTGCGGTGAGCTGAGATCCGGCCACTGCACTCCAGCCTGGTCAACAGAGCGAGACTCCGTCTCAA
>NW_022313173.1:0-16647 GCF_002776525.5 Piliocolobus tephrosceles | reverse complement strand
ATTCGTCTCCCAGAGTTACAGCTTATACCTCAAGAAGCAGTTTCCAGCGCTCTTTTCGTGGAAGCTGCACAGTGATATTTGGGAGCCAATTCGGGCCCATTGTGGAAAAGCAAGAATCCTCAGAGAACAACTAGAGAATAGCTTTCTGAGAGATTGATTTCTGATGTGTGACCTCATCACACAGAGTTCCACCCTTCCCTTCTTGGAACAGTTTGCTAAGAGTCTTGTCGTGGATTCTGCAAAGTGATATTTCGAAGCTCATTGAGGGCTATGGTGGAAAAGGACATATCCTCAGACAGACACTGGAAAGAAGCCTTCTGAGAAACTGCATTGAAATGTGTGAATGCAACTCACAAAGTTACACGTTTGTCTTCAGCCAACAGTTTGCTAACACAGTTTTCTGGAAATCTGCAATGGGATATTTCTTAGCGCAGTGAAGCTAATGGTGACAGAGGAAATATCCTCATATGAAAACTAGAAGGAAGCTTCCTTAGAAACTTCTGTTTGATGTGTGAATTCATCTCACAGAGTTACCCTTATGTTTCATGGAGCAGGCAGTTAACACTGTCTTTGAAGAAGCTAAGAAAGGTTACTTTGGATCGCTCTGAGGCCTACGCTTATAAAGGAAATATCATCAGTTAAAAACGAGAGAGAAACTTTCTGAGAAATTTCTTTGTGATCTCTGAATTCGTCTCCCAGAGTTACATCTTATACCTCAGGAAGCAGTTTCCAGCACTCTTTTCGTGGAAGCTGCACAGTGATATTTGGGAGCCAATTGGGGCCCATTGTGGAAAAGCAAGAATCCTCAGAGAACAACTAGAGAATAGCTTTATGAGAGATTGATTTCTGATGTGTGACTTCATCACACAGAGTTCCACCCTTCCCTTCTTGGAACAGTTTGCGAAGATTCTTGTCGTGGATACTGCAATTTGATATTTGGGAGCTCATTGAGGGCTATGGAGAAAAAGGATATATCCTCAGGCAGACACTGCAAAGAAGCCTTCTGAGAAACTGCATTGCGATATGTGAATGCAACTCACAGAGTTACACGTTTGTCTTCAGCCAACAGTTTGCTAACACAGTTTTCTGGAAATCTGCAATGGGATACTTCTTAGCGCAGTGAAGCTAATGGTGACAGAGGAAATATCCTCATATGAAAAGTAGAAAGAAGCTTCGTTAGAAACTTCTGGTTGATGTGTGAATTCATCTCCCAGAGTTACACTTATGTTTCACGGGGCAGGCAGTTAACACTGTCTTTGAAGAACATACGAAAGGTTACTTTGAATCGCTTAGAGGCCTACGCAGATATAGGAAATATCATCAGTTAAAAACGAGAGAGAAACTTTCTGAGAAATTCCTTTGTGATCTCTGAATTCGTCTCCCAGAGTTACAGCTTATACCTCAGGAAGCAGTTTCCAGCACTCTTTTCGTGGAAGCTGCACAGTGATATTTGGCAGCCCATTCGGGCCCATTGTGGAAAAGCCAGTATCCTCAGAGAACAACTAGAGAATAGATTTCTGAGAGATTGATTTCTGATGTGTGACTTCATCAAACAGAGTTCCACCCTTACCTTCTTGGAACAGTTTGCTAAGAGACTTGTCCTGGATGCTGCAATGTGATATTTCGAAGCTCATTGAGGGCTATGGTGAAAAAGGACATATCCTCAGACAGACAGTGGAAAGAAGCCTTCTGAGAAACTGCCTTGCAATGTGTGAATACAACTCACAGAGTTACACGTTTGTCTTCAGCCAACAGTTTGCTAACACAGTTTTCTGGAAATCTGCATTGGGATATTTCTTAGCGCAGTGAAGCTAATGTTGACAGAGGAAATATCCTCATATGAAAACTAAAAGAAGCTTCCTTAGAAACTTGTGTTTGATGAGTCAATTCATCTCACAGGGTTACACTTATGTTTCATGGAGCAGGCAGTTAAAACTGTCTTTGAAGAACCTACGAAAGGTTACTTTGGATCGCTCTGAGCACTACGCTTATAAAGGAAATATCATCAGTTAAAAACGAGAGAGAAACTTTCTGAGAAATTTCTTTGTTTTCTCTGAATTCACCTGACAGAGTTATAGCTTATACCTCAGGGAGCAGTTTCCAGCACTCTTTTCGTGGAAGCTGGACAGTGATATTTGGCAGCCCATTCGGGCCCATTGTGGAAAAGCAAGTATTCTCAGAGAACAACTAGAGAATAGCTTTCTGAGAGATTGATTTCTGATGTGTGACTTCATCACACATAATTCAACCCTTCCCTTCTTGGAACAATTTGCTAAGAGTCTTGTCGTGGATACTGCAATTTGATATTTGGGAGCTCATTGAGGGCTATGGAGAAAAAGGATATATCCTCAGGCAGACACTGCAAAGAAGCATTCTGAGAAACTGCATTGCGATGTGTGAATGCAACTCACAGGGTTACACGATTGTCTTCAGCCAAGCGTTTGCTAACACAGTTTTCTGGAAATCTGCAATGGGATATTTCTTAGCGCAGTGAAGCTAATGGTGACAGAGGAAATATCCTCATATGACAACTGCAAAGAAGCTTCGTTAGAAACTTCTAGTTGATGTGTGAATTCATCTCACAGAGATACACTTATGTTTCATGGAACAGGCAGTTAACACTGTCTTTGACAAATCTAAGAATCGTTACTTTGGATCTCTCTGAGGTCTACGCTGATAAAGGAAATATCATCAGTTAAAGACGCGAGAGAAGCTTTCTGAGAAATTTCTTTGTGAACTCTGAATTCAACTCACAGAGTTACGGCTTATACCTCAGGTAGCAGTTGCCACACACTTTTCGTGCAATCTGCACAGTGATATTTGGGAGCCAATTCAGGCCCATTGTGGAAAAGAAAGTATCCTCATTAAACAACTAGAGAATAGCTTTCTGAGAGATTGATTTCCGATGTGTGACTTCATCACGCAGAGTTCCACCCTTCCTTTCTTGGAACAGTTTGTTAAGAGTCTTGTCGTGGAATCTGCAATGTGATATTTCGAAATTCATTGAGGGCTATGTTGAAAAAGGACATATCCTCAGACAGACACAAGAAAGAAGCCTTCTGAGGAGCTGCATTGCGATGTGTCAATGCAACTCACAGAGTTTCACGTTTGTCTTCAGCCAAGAGTTTGCTAACACAGTTTTCTGGAAATGTGCAATGGGATATTTCTTAGCGCAGTGAAGCTAATGGTGACAGAGGAAATATCCTCATATGAAAACTAGAAGGAAGTTCCTTAGAAACTTCTCTTTGATGTGTGAATTCATCTCACAGAGTTACACTTATGTTTCATGGAGCAGGCAGTTAACACTGTCTTTGAAGAAGCTACGAAAGGTTACTTTGGAACGCAGTGAGCCCTACGCTTATAGAGGAAATATCATCAGTTAAAAACGAGAGAGAAGCTTTCTGAGAAATTTCTTTGTCATCTCTGAATTCATCACAAAGAGTTACAGCTTATAACTCAGGAAGCAGTTTCCAGCACTCTTTTCGTGGAATCTGCACAGTGATATTTGGGAGCCAATTCGGGCCCATTGTGGAAAAGCAAGTATCCTCAGAGAACAACAAGAGAATAGCCTTCTGAGAGATTGATTTCTGATGTGTGACTTCATCACACAAGGTTCCACCCTTCCCTTCTTGGAACAGTTTGCTAAGAGTCTTGTCGTGGATACTGCAATTTGATATTTGGGAGCTCCTTGAGGGCTATGGAGAAAAAAGATATATCCTCAGGCAGACACTGCAAAGAATCCTTCTGAGAAACTGCATTGCGATGTGTGAATGCAACTCACAGAGTTACACGTTTGTCTTCAGCCAAGATTTCGCTAACACAGTTTTCTGGAAATCTGCAATGGGATATTCCTTAGCGCAGTGAAGCTAATGGTGACATAGGAAATATCCTCATATGACAACTAGAAAGAAGCTTCGCGAGAAACTTCTGGTTGATGTGTGAATTCATCTCACAGGGATACACTTAGGTTTCATGGAACAGGCAGTTAACACTGTCTTTGACGAACGTAAGAAAGGTTACTTTGGATCGCTCTGAGGCCTACGCTGATAAAGGAAATATCATCAGTTAAAAACGACAGAGAAGCTTTCTGAGAAATTTCTTTGTGAACTCTGAATTCAACTCACAGAGTTACGGCTTAAACCTCAGGTAGCAGTTGCCAGCACTCTTTTCGTGGAATCTACACATTGATATTTGGGAGCCAATTCAGGTCCATTGTGGAAAAGCAAGTATCCTCAGTAAACAACTAGAGAATAGCTTTGTGAGAGATTGATTTATGATGTGTGACTTCATCAAGCAGAGTTCCACCCTTCCTTTCTTGGAACAGTTTGCTAAGAGTCTTGTCGTGGATTCTGCAATGTGATATTTCGAAGCTCATTGAGGGCTATGGTGAAAAAGGACATATCCTCAGACAGACACTGGAAAGAAGCCTTCTGAGAAACTGCATTGCGATGTGTGAATGCAACTCACAGAGTTAAACGTTTGTCTTCAGCCAACAGTTTGCTAACACTGTTTTCTGGAAATCTGCCATGGGGTATTTCTTAGCGCAGTGAAGCTAAATGTGACAGAGGCAATATCCTCATATGAAAACTAGAAAGAAGCTTCGTTAGAAACTTCTGGTTGATGTGTGAAATCATCTCACAGAGTTACACTTACGTTTCATGGAGCAGGCAGTTAACACTGTCTTTCAAGATGCTACGAAAGGTTACTTTGGATCGCTATGAGGCCGACGCTGATGAAGGAAATATCATCACTTAAAAACGAGAGAGAAGCTTTCTGAGAAATTTCTTTGTGATCTCTGAATTTGTCTCACAGAGTTACAGCTTATTCCTCAGGTTACAGTTTCCAGCACTCTTTTCGTGGAAGCTGCACAGTGATATTTGGCAGCCCATTCGGGCCCGTTATGGAAATGCAAGTATCCTCAGAGAACAACTAGAGATTAGCTTTCTGAGAGATTGATTTCTGATGTGTGACTTCATCACACAAAGTTCCACCCTTCCCTTCTTGGAACAGTTTGCTAAGAGTCTTGTCGTGGATACTGCAATTTGATATTTGGGAGCTCAAAGAGGGCTATGGAGAAAAAGGATATATCCTCATGTAGACACTGCAAAGAAGCCTTCTGAGAAACTGCATTGCGATGTGTGAATGCAACTCACAGAGTTACACGTTTGTCTTCAGCCAAGAGTGTGCTAACACAGTTTCCCGGAAATCTGCAATGGGATATTTCTTAGCGAAGTGAAGTTAATGGTGACAGAGGAAATATCCTCATATGAAAACTAGAAAGAAGCTTCCTTAGAAACTTCTGGTTGATGTGTGAATTCACCTCACAGAGTTACACTTATGTTTCATGGTGCAGGCAGTTAACACTGTCTTTGAGGAAACTAATAAAGGTTACTTTGGATCGCTCTGAGACCTACGCTGATAAAGGAAATATCATCAGTTAAAAACGAGAGAGAAGCTTTCTGAGAAATTTCTTTGTGATCTCTGAATTCGTCTCACAGAGTTACAGATTATACCTCAGGTAGCAATTTCCAGCACTCTTTTCGTGGAAGCTGCACAGTGATATTTGGGAGCCCATTCAGGCACATTGAGGAAAAGCAAGTATCCTCATTGAACAACTAGATAATAGCTTTCTGAGAGCTTGATTTCTGAAGTGTGATATCATCACACAGAGTTCCACCCTTCCCTCCTTCGAACAGTTTGCTAAGAGTCTTGTCGTGGATTCTGCAATGTGATATTTCAAAGCTCATTAAGGGCTATGGTGAAAAAGGACATATCCTCAGACAGACACTGGAAAGAAGCCTTCTGAGAAACTGCATTGCGATGAGTTAATGTAAGTCACAGAGTTACACGTCTGTCTTCATCCAACAGTTTGCTAACACAGTTTTCTGGAAATCTGCAATGGTATATTTCTTAGCGCAGTGAAGCTAATGGTGACAGAGGAAATATCCTCATATGAAAACCAGAAAGAAGCTTCATTAGAAACTTCTGGTTGATGTGTGAATTCATCTCACAGAGATACACTTAAGTTTCATGGAGCAGGCAGTTAACACTGTCTTTGACGAACTTAAGAAAGGTTACTTTGGATCGCTCTGAGCCCTACGCTGATAAAGGAAATGTCATCAGTTAAAAACGAGAGAGAAGCTTTCTGAGAAATTTCTTTGTGATCTCTGAATTCGTCTCACAGAGTTACAGCTTATACCTCAGGTAGCAGTTTCCAGCACTCTTTTTGGTGAGGCTGCTCAAGGATATTTGGAAGCCAATTCAGGCCTATTGTGGAAAAGCAAGTATCCTCAGTAAACGTCTAGAGAATAGCTTTCTGAGAGATTGATTTCTGATGTGTGACTTCATCACGGAGTGTTCCACCCTTCCTTTGTTGGAGCAGTTTGCTAAGAGTCTTGTCGTGGATTCTGCAATGTGATATTTTGAATCTCATTGAGGGCTATGGTGAAAAAGGACAAATCCTCAGACAGACACTGGAAAGAAGCCTTATGAGAAACTGCATTGCGATGTGTGAATGCAACTCACAGAGTTACACGTTTGTCTTCAGCCAACAGTTTGCCAACACAGTTTTCTGGAAATCTGCATTGGGATATTTCTTAGCGCAGTGAAGCTAATGGTGACAGAGGAAATATCCTCATATGAAAACTAGAAAGAAGCTTCGTAAGAAACTTCTGGTTGATGTATGAATTCATCTCACAGAGTTACAATTATGTATCATGGAGCAGGGAGTTAACACTGTCTTTGAAGAACCTAAGAAAGGTTACTTTGGGTCACTCTGAGGGCTTCTCAGATAAAGGACATATCTTCAGTTAAAAACGAGAGAGAAGCTTTCTGAGAAATTTCTTTGTGATCTCTGAATTCGTCTCACAGAGTTACAGCTTATACCTCAGGAAGCAGTTTCCAGCACTTTTTTCTTGGAAGCTGCACAGTGATATTTGTGAGCCAATTTGGGCCCATTGTGGAAAAGCAAGTATTCTCAGAGAACAACTAGAGAATAGCTTTCTGAGAGATTGATTTCTGATATGTGACTTCATCACACGGAGTTCCACCCTTCCCTTCTTGGAACAGTTTGCTAAGAGTCTTGTCGTGGATACTGCAATTTGATATTTGGGAGCTCCTTGAGGGCTATGGAGAAAAAGGATATATCCTCAGGCAGACACTGGAAAGAAGCCTTCTGAGAAACTGCGTTGCGATGAGTGAATGCAACTGACAGAGTTACACGTTTGTCTTCAGCCAACAGTTTGCTAACACAGTTTTCTGGAAATCTGCAATGGGATATTTCTTAGCGCAGTGAAGCTAATGGTGACAGAGGAAATATCCTCATATGAAAACTAGAAAGAAGCTTCGTTAGAAACTTCTGGTTGATGTGTGAATTCATCTCACAGAGTTACACTTATGTTTCATGGAGCAGGCAGTTAACACTGTCTTTGACGAACCTAAGAAAGTTACTTTGGATCGCTCTGACGCCTACGCTTATAAGGGAAATATCATCAGTTAAAAACGAGAGAGAAGCTTTCTGAGAAATTTCTTTGTGAACTCTGAATTCATCTCACAGAGTTACAGGTTACACCTCAGGTAGCAGTTTCCAGCACTCTTTTCGTGGAATCTGCACAGTGATATTTGGGAGCCCATTCGGGCCCATTGTGGAAAACCAAGTATCCTCAGTGAACAACTAGAGATTAGCTTTCTGAGAGATTGATTTCTGATGTGTGACTTCATCACGCAGAGTTCCACCCTTCCTTTCTTGGAACAGTTTGCTAAGAGTCTTCTCGTGGATTTTGCAAGGTGATATTTCAAAGCTCATTGAGGGCTATGGTGAAAAAGGACATATCCTCAGACAGACACTGGAAATAAGCCTTCTGAGAAACTTCATTGCGATATGTGAATGCAACTCACAGAGTTACACGTTTGTCTTCAGCCAACAGTTTGCTGACACAGTTTTCTGGAAATCTGCAATGGGATATTTTTAGCGCTGTGAAGCTAATGGTGACAGAGGAAATATCCTCATATGAAAACTAGAAAGAAGCTTCCGTAGAAACGTCTGGTTAATGTGTGAATTCATCTCACAGAGTTACACTTATATATCATGGAGCAGAGAATTAACACTGTCTTTTAAGAACCTAAAAAAGTTTACTTTGGATCGCTCTGAGGGCTTCGCAGATAAAGGACATATCATCGGTTAAAAACGAGAGAGAAGCTTTCTGAGAAATTTCTTTGTCATCTCTGAATTCATCGCACAGAGTTACACCTTCTACCTCAGGAAGCAGTTTCCAGCACTCTTTTCGTGGAATCTGCACAGTGATATTTGGCAGCCCATTCGGGCCCATTGTGGAAAAGCAACTATTCTCAGAGAACAACTAGAGAATAGCCCTCTGAGTGATTGATTTCTGAGGTGTGACTTCATCACACAGAGTTCCACCCTTCCCTTCTTGGAACAGTTTGCTAAGAGTCTTGTGGTGGTTTCTGCAATGTGATATGTTGGAGCTCATTGAGGGCTACGGTGAAAAAGGATATACCTCAGACATACACTGGAAAGAGGCCATCTGAGAAACTGCTTTGCGATTTGTGAATGCAACTCAAAGAGTTACACGTTTGTCTTTACCCAACAGTTTGCAAAGCAGTTTTCTGGAAATCTGCAATGGGAAATTTTTTAGCGCAGTGAAGCTAACAGTGACAGAGGAAACATCATCATATGAAAACTAGAAAGAAGCTTCCTTAGAAACTTCTGGTTGATGTGTGAATTCATCTCACAGAGTTATCCTTATGTTTCATGGAGCAGGCAATTAACACTGTGTTTGAAGAACCTACGAAAGTTTGCTTTGGATCTCATTGAGGCCTACGCTGATAAAGGAAATATCATCAGTTAAAAACGAGAGAGAAGTTTCTGAGAAATTTCTTTGTCATCTCTGAATTCATCTCACCGAGTTACAGCTTATATCTCAGGAAGCAGTTTTCAGCACTGTTTTCGTGGAAGCTGCACAGTGATATTTGGGAGCCAATTCAGGCCCATTGTGGAAAAGCAAGTATCCTCAGAGAACAACTAGAGAATAGCTTTCCGAGAGATTGATTTCTGCTATGTGATTTCATCACACGGGGTTCCACCCTTCCCTTCTTGGAACAGTTTGCTAAGAGTCTTGTCGTGGATTCTGCAATGTGATATTTGGAGCTCCTTGAGGACTACGGTGAAAAATGATATACCTCAGACAGACACTGCAAAGAAGCCTTCTGAAAAACTGCCTTGCGCTGTGTGAATGCAACTCACAGAGTTACACGTTTGTCTTCAGCCATCAGTTTGCTAACACAGTTTTCTGGAAATCTGCATTGGGATATTTCTTAGCGCAGTGAAGCTAATGGTGACAGAGGAAATATCCTCATATGAAAACTAGAAGGAAGCTTCCTTAGAAACTTTTGTTTGATGTGTGAATTCATCTCACAGAGTTACACTTATGCTTCCTGGAGCAGTCAGTTAACGCTGTCTTTGAAGAAGCTACGAAAGGTTGCATTGGATCGCTCTGAGGACTACGCTGATAAAGGAAATATCTTCAGTTAAAAACGAGAGAGAAGCTTTCTGAGAAATTTCTTTGTCATCTCTCAATTCATCTCACAGAGTTACAGCTTCTACCTCAGGAAGCAGTTTCCAGCACTGTTTTCGTGGAAGCTGCGCACTGATATTTGGGAGCCAATTCAGGCCCATTGTGGAAAAGCAAGTATTCTCAGAGAACAACTAGAGAATAGGTTTCTGAGAGATTGATTTCTGCTGTGTGACTTCATCACACAGAGTTCCACCCTTCTTTTCTTGGAACAGTTTGCTAAGAGTCTTTTCGTGGATACTGCAATTTGATATTTGGGAGCTCATTGAGGGCTATGGAGAAAAAGTATATATCCTCAGGCAGACACTGGAAATAAGCCTTCTGAGAAACTGCATTGCGATGAGTGAATGCATCTCACAGAGTTACACGTTTGTCTTCAGCCAACAGTTTGCTAACACAGTTTTCTGGAAATCTGCAATGGGATATTTTTAGCGCTGTGAAGCTAATGGTGACAGAGGAAATATACTCATATGAAAACTAGAAAGAAGCTTCCTTAGAAACTTCTGGTTGATGTGTGAATTCATCTCACAGAGTTACACTTATGTTTCAAGCAGCAGGCTATTAACACTGTCTTTCAAGAACCTAAGAAAGGTTACTTTGGATCGCTCTTAAGCCTACGCTGATAAAGGAAATATCAACAGTTAAAAACGACAGAGAAGCTGTCTGAGAAATTTCTTTTTCATCTCTGAATTCGTCTCACAGAGTTGCAGCTTAAACCTCAGGAAGCAGTTTCCAGCACTCTTTTCGTGGAAGTTGCACAGTGATATTTGGGAGCCAATTCAGGCCCCTTGTGGAAAAGCAAGTATCCTCAGAGAACAACTAGAGAATAGCTTTCTGAGAGATTGATTTCTGATGTGTGACTTCATCACACAGAGTTCCACCCTTCCCTTCTTGGAACAGTTTGCTTAGAGTCTTGTCGTGGATACTGCAATGTGATATTTGGGAGCTCATTGAGGGCTGTGATCAAAAAGGATATATCCTCAGACAGACACTGGAAAGAGGCCTTCTGAGAAACTGCATTGGGATGTGTGAATGCAACTCACAGAGTTACACGTTTGTCTTCAACCAACAGTTTGCTCACACGTTTTTCTGGAAATCTGCAATGGGATATTTCTTTGCGCACTGAAGCTAATGGTGACAGAGGAAATATCCTCATATGAAAACTAGAAAGAAGATTTCTTAGAAACTTCTGGTTGATGTGTGAATTCATCTCACAGAGTTACACTTATGTTTCATGGAGCAGGCCATTAACACTGTCTTTGAAGACCCTAAGAAAGGTTATTTTGGATGGATCTGAGGCCTACGCTGATAAAGAAAATATCATCAGGTAAAAATGAGAGAGAAGCCTTCTGAGAAATTCCTTTGTGGTCTCTGAATTCATCTCACAGAGTTACAGCTTATACCTCAGGAAGCAGTTTGCTAACACTCTTTTCGTGGGATCTGCACAGTGATATATTGAAGCCAATTCGGGCCCATCGTGGAAAAGCAAGTATCCTCAGAGAACAACTAGAGAATAGCTTTCTGAGAGATTGATATTTAATGTGTGACTTCATCACACCGAGTTCCACCCTTCCCTTCTTGGAACAGTTTGCTAGGAATCTTGTCGTGGATTCGGCAATTTGATATTTGGGAGCTCATTGAGGGCTATGGTGAAAAAGGACATATCCTCAGACAGACATTGGAAAGAAGCCTTCTGAGAAACTGCATTGCGATGAGGAAATGCAACTCACAGTGTTACCCGTTTGTCCTCAGCCAACAGTTTGCTAACACAGTTTTCTGGAAATCTGCAATGGCATATTTCTTAACGCAGTGAAGCTAATGGTGACAGAGGAAATATCCTCATATGAAAACTAGAAAGAAGCTTCCGTAGAAACTTCTGGTTGATGTGTGAATTCATCTCAAAGAGTTACACTTACGTTTCATGGAGCAATCCGTTAACACTGTTCTTGAAGAACCTAACAAAGCTTAATTTGGACCGCTCTGAGGCCTACGCTGATAAAGGATGTATCATCAGGTAAAAACGAGAGAGA
Organism: Piliocolobus tephrosceles; assembly: GCF_002776525.5. Taxonomy (NCBI): domain Eukaryota; kingdom Metazoa; phylum Chordata; class Mammalia; order Primates; family Cercopithecidae; genus Piliocolobus; species Piliocolobus tephrosceles. The sequence continues at coordinate 5,027 of NW_022313173.1, read as the reverse complement.
AGCGTTATGAGCAATTGCTTTGTGATCTCTGAATTCATCTCACAGAGTTACAGCTTATACCTCAGGAAGCAGTTTTCTAACACTCTTTTCTTGGAATCTGCACAGTAATATTTCAGAGCCAATTCGGGCCCATTGTGGAAAAGCAAGTATCCTCAGAGAACAACTAGAGAATAGCTTTCTGAGAGATTCATTTCTGATGTGTGACTTCATCACACAGAGTTCCACCCTTCCCTTCTTGGAAGAGTTTGCTAAGAGTCTTCTCGTGGATTCTGCAATGTGATATTTGGGAGCTCATTGAGGGCTATGGTGAAAAAGGATATATCCTCAGACAGATACTGGAAAGAAGCCTTCTGAGAAACTGCAATGCGATGTGTGTATGCAAGTCACAGAGTTACACGTTTTTCTTCAGCCAACAGTTTGCTAACACAGTTTTCTGGAAATCTGCAATGGGATATTTCATAGCGCAGTGATGCTAATTGTGACAGAGGAAATACCCTCATATGAAAACTAGATAGAAGCTTTCTTAGAAACTTCTGGTTGATGTGTGAATTCAGCTCACAGAGTTATACTTATGCTTCATGGAGCAGACCATTACTACTGTCTTTGAAGAACCTAAGAAAGGTTACTTTGTATCTCTCTGAGGCCTACGCTGACAAAGGAAATGTCATCTTTTTAAAACAAGAGAGAAGCTTTCTGAGAAATTTCTTTGTGATCTCTGAATTCATCTCACAGAGTTACAGCTTATTCCTCAGGAAGCAGTTTGCTAACACTCTCTACGTGGAATCTGCACAGAGATATTTGGGAGCAAATTTGGTCCCAATGTGTAAAAGCAAGTATCCTCAGTGAATAACTAGAGAATAGCTTTCTGAGAGATTGATTTTTGATGTGTGACTTCATCACACAGAGTTCCACCCTTCCCTTCCTGGAACAGTTTGCTAAGAGTCTTGTCTTGGATTCTGCAATGTGATATTTCAAAGCTCATTGAGGGCTATGGTGAAAAAGAATATATCTGCAGATAGACACTGGAAAGTAGTTTTCTGAGAAACTGCATTGCGATGAGTGAATGCAACTCACAGAGTTACACGTTTGTCTTCATCCAACAGTTTGCTAACACGGTTTTCTCGAAATCTGCATTGGGATATTTCTTAGCGCAGTGAATCTAATGGTGACAGAGGAAATATACACATATGAAAACTAGAAAGAAGCTTCCTTAGAAACTTCTGGTTGATGTGTGAATCCATCTCACAGAGTTACACTTATGTTTCATGGAGCAGGCCATTAACACTGTCTTTGAAGAACCTAAGAAAGTTTACTTTGGATCGGTACGAGGCCTACCCTGATAAAGGAAATATCATGAGTTAAGAATGAGAGAGAAACTTTCTGAGAAATTTCTTTGTGATCTCTGAATTCATCTCACAGAGTTACAGCTTATTCCTCAGGAAACAGTTTGCTAACACTCTTTTCGTTGAATCTGCACCGTGATATTGGGAGCCATTTCGGACCCATTGTGGAAAAGCAGGTATCCTCAGAGAACAACTAGAGTATAGCTTTCTGAGAGATTGATTTCTGATGTGTGACTTCATCACACAGAGTTACACCGTTCCGTTCTTGGAACAGTTTCCTAAGAGCCTTGTCGTGAATTCTGCAATGTGATATTGGCGAGCTCATTGAGGGCTATGGTGAAAAAGGATATATCCTCAGACAGACACTGGAAAGAAGCCTTCTGAGAAACTACATTGCAAACCGTGAATGCAACTCACAGAGTTACACCTTTGTCTTCAGCCAACAGTTTGCTCACAGTTTTCTGGAAATCTGCCATGGGATATTTCTTAGCGCAGTGAAGCTATTGGTGACAGAGGAAATATCCTCATATTAAACCTAGAAGGAAGCTTCCTTAGAATTTCTTGTTGATGTGTGAATTCATCTCACAGAGTTACACTTATCTTTCATGGAGCAGACCGATAACACTGTCTTTGAAGAACCTAAGAAAGGTTACTTTGGATCGCTCAGAGGCCTACGCTGATAAAGGAAATATCATCAGTTCAAATGAGAGAGAAGCTTTCTGGGAAATTTTTTTGTGATCTTTGAATTCATCTCACAGTGTTACAGATTATACCTCAGGAAGCAGTTTGCTAACACTCTTTTCGTGGAAACTGCACAGTGATATTTGGGAGCAAATTCGGGCCCATTGTGGAAAAGCAAGTATCCTCAGAGAACAACTGGAGTATAGCTTTCTGAGAGATTGGTTTCTGATGTGTGACTTCATCTCACAGAGTTACACCGTTCCGTTCTTGGAACAGTTTGCTTAGAGTCTTGTCGTGGATTCTGCAATGTGATATTGGGGAGCTCATTGATGGCTATGGTGAAAAAGGATATATCCTCAGAGAGACACTGGAAAGAAGTTTTCTCAGAAACTGCATTGCGATGCGTGAATGCAACTCACAGAATTAGACGTTTGTCTTCAGCCAACTGTTTGCTAACACAGTTTTTTTGGAAATCTGCAATGGGATATTTCTTAGCGCAGTGAAGATAATGGTTACAGAGGAAATATCCTCATATCAAAACTAGAAAGAAGCTTCCTTAGAAACTTCTGGTTGATGTGTGAATTCATCTCACAGAGTTACACTTATGTCTCATGGAGCAGGCCGTTAACACTGTCTTTGAAGGACCTAGGAAAGGTTACTTTGGGTCGCTCTGAGGCCTACGCTGTTTAAGGAAATATCATCAGTTAAAAACGAGAGAGAAGCTTTCTGAGAAATTTCTTTGTGATCTCTGAATTCATCCCACAGAGTTACAGCTTAATTCTCAGGAAGCAGTTCGCTAACGCTCTTATCGTGGAATCTGCACAGTGATATTTGGGAGCCCTTTCGGGCCCATTGTGGAAAAGCAAGTATCCTCAGATAACAACTAGTGAATAGATTTCTCAGAGATTGCTTTCTGATGTGTGACTTAATCTCACAGAGTTCCACACTTCCCTTCTTGGAACAGTTTGCTAAGAATCTTGTCGTGGATTCTGCAATGTGATCTTTGGGAGCTCATTGAAGGCTATGGTCAAAAAGGATATATCCCCAGACAGGCACTGGAAAAATGCCTTCTGAGAAACTGCATTGCGATGTGTGCATGCAACTCACAGAGTTACACGTTTCTCTTCAGCCAAAAGTTAGCTAACACAGTTTTCTGGAAATCTGCAATGGGATATTTCTTAGCGCAGTGATGCTAATGGTGACAGAGGAAATATCCTCATATGAAAAATAGAAAGAAGCTTCTTTAGAAACTGCTGGATGATGTGTGAATTCATCTCACAAGGTAACACTTATATATCTTCAGAAAGACACTGGAAGAACCTTTCTGAGAAACTGCATTGCGATGTGTGAATGCAACTCACAGAGTTACACGTTTGCCTTCAGCCAAGAGTTTGCTAACACAGTTTTCTGGAAATCTGCAATGGGATATTTCTTAGCGCAGTGAAGCTATTGGTGACAGAGGAAATATCCTCCTTTGAAAACTAGAAAGAAGCTTCCTTAGAAACTTCTGGTTGATGTGTGAACTCATCTCACAGGGTTACACTTTTGTTTCATAAATCAGGCCATTAACACTGTCTTTGAAGTACCTAAGAAAGGTTCCTTTCGATCGCTCTGAGGCCTTCGCTGATAAAGGAAATATCATCAGTTGAAAACGAGAGAGGGTCTTTCTGAGAAATTTGTTTCTGTTCTCTGAATTCATCTCACAGAGTTACATCTTATTCCTCAGGAAGCAGTTTGCTAACACTCTTTTCGTGGAATCTGCACAGTGATATTGGGGAGCCAATTACGGCCCATAGTGGAAAAGCAAGTATCCTCAGAGAACAAGGAGAGAATAGCTTTCTGAGACATTGTTTTCTGATGTGTGACTTCATCACACAGAGTTCCACCCTTCCCTTCATGGAACAGTTTCCTAACTGTCTTGACGTGGATTCTGCAGTTTGATAATTGGGAGCTCATTGAGGGCTCTGGTGAAAAACGATATATCCTCAGACACACACTGCTAAGAAGCCTTCTGAGAAACTGCATTGCGATGTGTGAATGCAACTCACAGAGTTACACGTTTGCCTTCAGTCCAGGGTTTGCTCACACCGTTTTCTGGAAATCTGCAATGGGATATTTCTTGGCGCAATGTAGCTAATGGTGACATAGGAAATATCCTCATATGAAAATTACGAAGAAGGTCCCTTAGAAATTTCTTGTTGATGTGTGAATTCATCTCACAGAGTTACACTTATGTTTCATGGATCACGCCATTAACACTGTCTTTGAAGTACCTAAGAAAGGTTACTTTGGATCGCTCTGAGGCCTACGTTGATAAAGGAAATATCATCAGTTAAAAACGAGAGAGAAGCTTTCTGAGAAATTTCTTTGTGATCTCTGAATTCATCTCACAGAGTTACAACTTATTCCTCAGGAAGCAGTTTGCTAACACTCTTTTCATGGAATCTTCACAGTGATATTTGGGAGCCAATTCGGGCTCATTGTGGAAAAGCAAGTATCCTCAGATAACAACTAGAGAATAGTTTTCTGAGAGATTGCGTTCTGATGTGTGACTTCATCACACAGAGTTCCACCCTTCCCTCTTGGAAGAGTTTGCTAAGAGTCTTGTCGTGTATTCTGCAATGTGATATTTGGGAGCTTATTGAGGGCTCTGAGGCCTATGCTGATAAAGGAAATATCATCAGTTGAAAACGAGAGAGAAGCTTTCTGAGAAATTTCTTTGTCATCTCTGAATTCACCTCCCAGAGTTACAATTTATTCCTCAGGAAGCAGTTTGCTAACACTCTTTTCGTGGAATCTGCTCAGAGATATATGGGAGCTCATTGAGCGCTACAGTGAAAAAGGATATATCCTCAGACCGACACTGCAAGGAAGCCTTCTGAGAAACTGCATTGCGATGCGTGAATGCAACTCACAGAGTTACACGTTTGTCTTCAGCCAACAGTTTGCTAACACAGTTTTCTGGAAATCTGCAATGGGATATTTCTTAGCGCAGTGAAGCTA
>NW_022313172.1:15477-22552 GCF_002776525.5 Piliocolobus tephrosceles | reverse complement strand
TAGTGGACATGGACAGTCTGTGTGTTGTGCCACCAGGCAGTGGGATTGTGCTGAGCAGTGAGAGGGTTGCTGCTGACTCACACGACATGTTGGATCATACATTTTGCATTTTGCTGCACAACAGAAGCCAGACTGGAAAGTTGGTATGATTCTTTTTACTTGACACCTGGGAGGTGCAGAACTGTAGGGAAGAGACCCGTCAGTGGTCACTAAAGGTTTGAGTGTAGAGGGTGACCAGAGAGGCAGCCCAAGGGAGTGTGAGTGTGGGAGCTGCTCTGTGTGGCGTGGTGGTGGGGAACACCTGACCGTGCCTCTGTCAGAGCCCACTGGATGGCACCAGCATGGAGCCCACAGGAGGAGGAGTGCAGACAGCGGCCCATGAACCACAGAACCACGCTGTGGGCTGGGAAGAAAGGAGTTCTTTTCAGTGGCCTTGGGAAAAGCTTTTGCCTCTGGTTCGCTGTAAGGCTGAAGACAAAAAGAACTGCATCTGTAATTGCAGCACTTTGGGAGGCTGAGACGGGCCTATCACGAGGTCAGGAGATCGAGACCATCCTGGCTAACACGGTGAAACCCCGTCTGTACTAAAAAATACAAAAAACTAGCCAGGCGAGGTGGCGGGCGCCTGTAGTCCCAGCTACTCGGGAGGCTGAGGCAGGAGAATGGTGTAAACCCGGGAGGCGGAGCTTGCAGTGAGCTGAGATCTGGCCACTGCACTCCAGCCTGGGCGACTGAGCAAGACTCCGTCTCAAAAAAAAAAAAAAAAAAGAACTGCAAACCGTGGGCTACGTTTGGCATTTGCTTCTCACAGGAACCAATAAGCCCATGCCTGGTAGCTAATGAGGAGCAGATTTCTCCCTATTAGTGACAAAGTTAGAAATATAGGGCTGGATTGAAGCCCAGATCAGTTTGGGCTTGTGGTTTCTGTGAGATAAATAAATAGATGAAGAAATACACATGGACATGTGTGAGCATGCCTCAGTAAACATACACAGTCCTAGGCCATACACCAAGCAGCTAGAAGCAGGAGCCCAGGCGGCAGTGAGCATGCTCAGTGTGCAGGTCGTGCGGACGAGGCCCTGTGCTGTCCCCCACCATGCAGAGCCCTAGAGAAGGGGTTAATTCCAGGACTGAGGCAAGGAAAATACAAGATGAGCCTGGAACTTCTTGTGGAACAAAAAAGTAAGGAGCTGCTGAACAAGAATCAGTGAGGCTGGTGCAGGAGACAGGTCCGACGGCGTCAGAGACTGAGCCTCACAGGGGCCAGCACCTAACGCCCTGCACAGCAGCCCACACAGCAGCATGACTAGATGGTACCCAGAGAGCACACAGATACCTCCACCGCCACCATGTATACGCAGAGAAAGCACCTCCTCAGCCGGAGGATTCCAGTTATAAATGTGAAGGAACCAGGGCAGCCGGAGGCCCCGCTGAGGCACCGAGGCAGCAGCCACTGTCACGAGGTCTTCCAAGGGACACAGAACCCCGATGTCACAGTTCCCATCACCAGGGATGAGAGAGGCTACACCTCCTGCTGTGGAGCCCTGCGGGGAACACGCGTCCCCTCAACAAATCCTCCCCAGTAGTGTCATCGCTAGAAGACATCGGACACATCCAAAACAAGGGCATTGCACAAAGACATGTCCGGAGCTTTGAGGAGCAGCCAGGTCGTTAAAGACGGGGACACAGAGGCGCCATCCAGATCACAGAGGCCAGGAGACATGACGGCCAGAGCAGTGCAGGGTCCTGTGTGGGGCCCTGGGCAGGAAGATGGCGTTCGAGAAAAACCGGGACCTCCGCACCATTTCTCTGCCAAGGTGTGTGTCGGTGTCTCCATGGAGTGTTGCCCCCAGGTGAGCTGGACAGCGCCCTGGTCCCGGGTGAGCTGGACGGCGCCGTGGTCCCGGGTGAGCTGGTCGGCGCCGTGGTCCCGGGTGAGCTGGACGGCGCCATGGTCCCGGGTGAGCTGGACGGCGCTGTGGGGCTGTCTGCGCTGCTTCTGCAGCTTCCCTGCAAGTCTAAAGTGATCTCAAGGCAAAATGATTAGCAAACAGAGTCAGAGCCGAGAAAGTCTTCCGTTTTGCTAGGATAGACGAACAGAGTTGGACACAGCACCATGTGCCTGTGGTCCCAGCTGCCTGGACTGGAGGATCACGTGAGCCTGGAAGGTGGAGGCTGTGGTGAACTGCGATGGCACCACTGCACTCCATCCCTCAGCAATAGATAGGACCCTGTCTCTACAAAATCAGAATTGTGTTTGCAAAGCTGCAGTCTTATCCTTCAAAGTATGGAGTTTAGAACCAGCCCGTGTCTGCGCCTGGCCCTGGCCCTGGCCCTGGCCCAGTTGCGACCAGTCTGCGGCAGCAAGCCCACCTTGAGGTGCACACCGTCTGCTTCGTGGCTCTTGTTTAACCTGTCCAGCAACTTTCTGTCCAGTAATATTTGAAGTTCATTTTGTATTCTATGATTTGTGTTTAATGAAATTGAGCTTATCCACATAAAAATGAAGGAATGAGACCTTGAAGAAATCAGTCACCATAATTTCAGACCATTAATAGAAGAAGAAAAGCGACAGTGGAGTGAGCCTGGCAAGCAGAAGAGCTGCTGGGACGTTGCTTACCCGCCCCTTTGCTGCAGGACCTTCGCACCCTCAGGAGCAGGGCAGGCCGGGTGCTGAGTGGCGGGAAACCCGGTCTTCCTCTCTAGCCTCCCTTCCTGCCAAGGCCAGAGACACGTGCAGAGCCCCAGGTAACTGGGGCTTCTCTCCCCAGCGCCACCATGCGCACCATCCTTCCCTCTCTGTTTGTGGGGTTTGTTCTTGATACACTTTGGCTGCATCTTTTTCTCCTCTTGTATCTGCCTATAGGATCTTTCTACTCCACACTCCCAAACTTCCCTCAAATAATTACAATCATGGGAACAGGCGAAATTTTTTATTGTTGTTGTTCTACTAAGAATCAGATTGGGAGGCCGAGGCGGGCAGATCACAAGGTCAGGAGATCAAGACCATCCTGGCTAACACAGTGAAATCCTGTCTCTACTAAAAATACAAAAAATTAGCCGGGCGTGGTGGCAGGTGCCTGTAGTCCCAGCTACTCAGGAGGCTGAGGCAGGAGAATGGCGGGAACCCGGGAGGTGGGGCTTGCAGTGAGCCAAGATTGCGCCACTGCACTCCAGCCTGGGTGACAAAGCGAGACTCCATCTCAAAAAAAAAAAAAAAAAAATCAGAGAAAGTATATTGTGGAGGTAGGCTGGGAGAATAAATCGTAATAGTGAGAACAGTGGTTACAGACTCAGGACAGGAGCCCTGGCATTTTGGAGGGGCTGGTCTCATCCCACAGTGCTGATCCACGCAGAGGGACCCCGTCTCATGTCATGCACGCATCAGCGTGCTCCATGCACCGCCACCCTGAGCCTTCCAAACGAATAATTGTGCCCATTTGACTTTAAGGTGGGTTAATCTTTCCTTAAAATTTGCTTGATTTGACTGGGCACAGTGGCTCACGCTTGTAATCCCAGCACTTCGGGAGGCCAAGGCGGACAGATCACCTGAGGTCAGGAGTTCGAGACCATCCTGGCCAACATGGCAAAACCCCGTCTCTACTAAAAGTACAACAATTAGCTGGGCGTGGTGGTGCACACCTGTAATCGCAGCTACTAGGGAGGCTGAGGCAGGAGAATCGCTTGAACCTGGGAGGTGGAGGTTGCAATCAGCTGAGATTGCGCCACTGCACTCCAGCCTGGGCGACAGAGCGAGAGACTCCGTCTCAACAACAAAAAAAAAAAATTTGTTTGATTTTATTTTTTACGTTTTTTGGTACAATAGAAATATACATTCTGAATCCATAATATTTAATTGGTAAATATAACAGTAGCATTCAGTGAATATTTACTATGCTGCTGGCATTGTGCGTATTTTATTTCATGGCTCATTTTATTTCATGCATGTGCGCCACATGCCACTATTACTTCTGTTTCACAGAGGAGGGAACTGAGGCACAGAGATTAAGTCCTGAGCCCAAGGATGCAGCAGGAAGGCGTGTGCTAGGCGGGTATTCCACATATACGGGGCATCAGTCAGAGTGACAGACGTCTTACTCTTCCTAAACCCCGTGAAGTAGTACCTGGCCCCGGAAGAGCGACTTTGTCCGTCACATGAAACCTTTAGTGAATGAATTGCTTCTGTGAGTAACGTGTCTGTACCGTCAAATATCACAGGACTTTGTTCTCAGCTACAGTCTGGAAGCCATTAATAGGAGGTGTACGCATGTTTTTCTCAAACTATCTATTTTATGGATGGTTTTTGTACCCGTTCTGTTGTCTTTGCTTTTATTAATCTGTAATATCATCTGCTTCGATATGGAACAGCCCACAGGTGCGGCTCTGAGGTGCTGGCTCCCTGTTGGCAGCTCCTAACGAGAGCCGCACAGACGCCGCTTTGTCTTTCCACGTAGACGCCCATCATTGTCCCGCATGAATAAAACTGAATACACCTCAGCAAATCAGGCCACAAAATAGCCTTTTCTTTCTTATGTCAAAATAAATTTCCTTTTACAGTTTTTGATTAAAATGAGCCAGGTGCTTAATTACAGATGAATTTCATGAGCAAAGACCAAACACCTACCATTACCCAGGGAGAGAAATGTCCTCAGGAAATACGTGCCGCGAGAACTTATGTAGAGCATATAAACGGTTTAACTTAAAAGTTTCTTGCTTTTTAAAAATCAGCGGTGCTTGGCTGGGCGCGGTGGCTCACCCCTGTAATCCCAGCACTTTGGGAGGCCGAGTCGGGCGGATCACCAGGTCAGGAGATGGAGACCATCCTGGCTAACACGGTGAAACCCCGTCTCTACTAAAAATGCAAAAAATTAGCCGGGCGTGGTGGCGGCGCCTGTAGTCCCAGCTACTCGGGAGGCTGAGGCAGGAGAATGGCGGGAACCCGGGAGGCGGAGCTTGCAGTGAGCAGAGATCCGGCCGCTGCACTCCAGCCTGGGCGACAGAGCGAGACTCCGTCTCAAAAAACAAAACAAAACAAAGCAGCAGTGGTGCTTTTTAATCACAGTGAGTTTGAATCTTCCTTCTCACATTCACGTGTGGTAAGGGCTCAGCCTCCATCAGCATCTTCACAGGAACCCTTGCAACCTAGGAAAATACGTAATACGTCACCACACTTGTCTTTTATATTTAAACTACAACTAGAATGATAATTAGTAAATCTGCCACTGGTGGGCTCCTGCAGGAATATAACCGCAGTTCCAGCACCCGCGCCTCTGTTCCGTAATGGCTCATGCCTGTGTGTAAAGGTCTTCAGCAGCCTCAGGCAGGTGTGGCTTCAGATGGCCCCTGAGCACAGCCTGTCACCGTCCTCCATCTTCCCTGCTGTCTTCCGTGTCCCCTGAGCTTCCGTGAAGGTTTGTCTTTCCTCTGTGGCTCTTTAAACCACTTCCTGTCCTTCGGAGAATCTCCCCCGTGGGTGGGGAAGCTCTAAATCAGGGTAGGACTTTGGGCTCTGATCAGCAGACTACACTTAGCACCCCCAGCCTCCAGCGAGAACCTAAGGCAATCACGGAACTTCTCAAGTTTCGTCTGTAAATGGAAACGATGTCTGCCCTGCATAACTGAGAAAATAGACGCGAAGGTGTCAAGTAAACGAAGTCCTCGCATCAAGACGGCCTCGCGACACGCGTCACTGTTGACAGCTCCTTAGCACCAACAAGTCAGGGCAGTTGTTAATGACTCAGCCTCTCTTCTTGGACTCTGAATTCATCTTCAGGGGTGCGGCGGGACAAGCAACCCTGTGGGCCAGAACTCCCCGGCCTCCGGCCCCTCATCACCTGCCTTCAGCTCGCAGAGTGAAGAGCCTGGCACAAGGACCCATTCCGTCCACGTGGGGTTATGGATGTGACACGTTCTCCAACAAGGGTTTAAGGGGTAATTTTTTACTTCAGTTGGGATGTGCCATCCTTACTGAAGAGCTGTTACCTTTTGTATATTTTGATCTGAAAAAAACAGTAAATACAGAAATACTTGTTCACAATAAGGGAAAATGTTTTTATTGCCAAGAGCCTTTCCCCCCTGGTTCATTGAAATGTTTGCTTGTATACATCACTCCTGGCTTACTAGAACTATGGCTTAAACATCGAACAAGACGGCAGGTCAAACAGAAGAGAACATGAACCTCTAACCTCAGGCACCAGTGGACACGTGTGGGGCCCAGGCAGCTTCTTCAGGATTCGGGTGTCAGGAAAAGGCACCCTGAAATGCTGGTAGACCAGGTGGCTGGGGTGGCACAGATGGGGCTTGTGGACCTGGGGTCTGTGAGTCAAGCAGCTGGTTCTGTGCATTAACAACACTCTTCCACTGTTTCCTTAGGGAAGATCCTTGTCCTTCAAAACCTTCCTCATCTGGGTTTTAATCAGTATTTACCAAGGTAAGACGGTATCCTTAGTTTACTGGACTAAAGAGTTTTTTTATTTTGGTCTTCTTTTAGCAATACTGTTTTTACTTGCAGATTAAATTCCAACAGCTTAAAATGTCATCAGCAGTTAAATACTGCCTTCCGTTTGTCTTGTCAATCGATATTCCAGCAACATGGGCCCTTTTTTTTTTTTTTAACTGATGCATGTCACCCAAAAACTGACTTAGGTTTTAATTAAATGTTAATCCAGAAAGATTTTAACAAGCGCTTACCACATTGTATACCCTGCACAATGACTTTCTTTCATAGAGTGATGAAAAGACTTTGAGGAATCTGAGTTCTGTAAGGAGAAGCCATTAGCTGCTCTTTGTTTAGTGTTCATATAAATGGGAGATTGTTGAAAGTATAACTAACAGATCAGATCCATTAGTTACATGCAACACATAACTATTTACCCTAATTGAAGTAGAGGTAATAGAGGTGTGGCTTTGCATCCAGAGATGAGAACGTTTGTCAGCCTCTATTTGCCATTTCTAACTGATCCAGCTGGGATCCCGTCTTATTTTGTCCATAATCCAGAGTTTAAGCGATTTGTTCATCAGCATGAAGCATGGGCATGACCATTATCTGCCTTTTTTTTTTTTTTTTTTTTTTTTT
>NW_022313172.1:0-15377 GCF_002776525.5 Piliocolobus tephrosceles | reverse complement strand
CCATCACGCCTGGCTAATTTTTTTTGTATCTTTAGTAGAGATGGGGTTTCAGCATGTTGGCCAGGCTGGTCTCAAACTTCTGACCTCGTGATCCACCCGCCTCGGCCTCCCAAAGTGCTGGGATGACAGATGTGAGCCACTGCGCCCAGCCTATCCGCTATGTTTAAGGGTCTTCAGTGAGGCTGCTGCTTCCAGGCTGTTTCCTTTAGCTGCTTATACCCTGCTCGTGTGCGTGGAAAAAGCTCCTGCTGTTTTTCAGGTGGCATCCTCATGTACGGGGCCCTGGTGCTCTTCGAGTCCGAGTTTGTCCACGTGGTGGCCATCTCCTTCACTGCACTGATCCTGACCGAGCTGCTGATGGTGGCGCTGACCGTCCGCACATGGCACTGGCTGATGGTGGTGGCCGAGTTTCTCAGCCTGGGCTGCTACGTGTCCTCACTCGCTTTTCTCAATGAATATTTTGGTAAGTTGCCTTGGAATTGTTTTCTGAATCATTGGCTATTCATGATTTTGAAGCATTTTCTTATTGTTACTTCTGAATACGTTGTCTTAAGTTGTGGATCATGGTAGAACCCGTATCAGAAAGTGCCTGCTCTTCCCATCCCTGCACCACAGATGAAGGTGCGGTGCCCTGTTGGTCACTGGCTGGTCCCCTGACAGGAGGCGCTGAGCCCCGTCTGTTACTGGCTGACTGGTTCCCTGACAGGAGGCGCTGAGCCCTGTTGGTCACTGGTCCCCTGACATGAACAGCACAGCCCTCAGGAGCAGCTGGGACTCAGACCTGCGGGAAGTGAACACGGAGCCGGGCTCAGACCTGCGGGAAGTGAACACGGAGCCGCGTGTACACCTGTCCCCATCTCAGTGCCTGAGTGTTCATGCAGTGGTGAACCTCTATGGAGGAAAATGTGAAATATTCTTGTTCTTACATAAAAGAACTCTCAGAAAATACCCGTGGCTTCTAAGAAATGGTTATTTTCTAATTATAATGTCCTAGTTATTTTTCTTTTGAAAATCGGCTTTTAGAATATTTTCATGTATGATCATGAATTAACATACTCAGGGACACGTGAACACGCTAAGTGCCACAGTGAGCTCACAAAATGACAAAGACACACGTCACAGGCGTGGGCAGGACTCACCACCGCTTTGAGCCTCAGCTTTTGCATCTGCAAACTGGAGATGGTATCACTTCCCGTTAGGAACGGGTCTGAAGATCAGTAGTAACGTGCTTACGTACATGTGAACGAATGTGCGGAGCTCCTTTCGCACCTGCAGAACATGGCCAGCCCTCCAGCACGCGCACCTTCTGTGGTGAGCTCCTCAGACCTGAATAGGTCTCTTGTCTCCTAGGGGAAAGCCAAGGTGTGTGCTTCTCAGACACAGGAAACTGAACTGTTGGGTTTCAGTGATGTTTAAACAGTTGTATGGTAACAGGCAGGGAAAGGAGAGGTTAAAACCATATTGAAAACGCATCTTGCACCTGCCATTTTATTGCTTTTAATGTGTTTCTTATTCGTTTGCTAACCCCTTGAAATACCCGGCATCTCCTTTAATCTGTCCTTTATTTTCTTTATTCCTGTTTTGGAACAGGTATAGGCAGAGTGTCTTTTGGAGCTTTCTTAGGTAGGTAAAGTTATCATTTCTTTCAAAAGTGTAGAAATTTAGCCAAACAATATTGATAAAGATACTTAACTAATCAGAAAAGTAAACCTTCCTCTAAGTCAGTGTTCCTCACAAACTCTCTGATGTCACGTAAGCTGGTGGCCATGTGCTTACTTAGCTCGTCGTGGGCTGAGTGCTGCTGGCTTGCCTGCCGGGGGCTTGGTGGCCCTGAGTGAGGGGAAGGGGCCAGGCATCCTGCCATCTGCTGAGGATTGCACGAGTCCCTAAAACATGTTTTTGCCTTTTCAGTTGTAGGGCTGAGCTCCTGGAAAACACTTCCAGGGTCTTCAGAAAATGAGCACACACAAACGTAGGACTTCCCCTTGATACAGCGATCGGTGCTGCCCTCTGTCATTTATTTTACAAAGGCCTCTAACTCTGCTCCATAGATCTTTTTATCCCACCTGGCAACAGTCTAAAGGGATTTCCACTATATGTAGATTCGAAGTATGTAAATATCCAGTTTCTCACCTCCTCTTCTTGTGAGGAATGTAAGTGGCCTAGTCATTAGCAGCACAGCTCGGCCATGGTGAGTACATGGTTCTTCTGTGGAGATGCTGGGAGGGTGATAGGCGAGAACATTCTCTGGGTGGGCCAGGCTCAGCGCCTCTAAGAGCAGACCGGTCTGAGCATTTGTGTGGCAGATGGAACTGCAGGCTGCCCTCTGATGCCCCCAGGCCCTCATAAAGTCAACTCTACCTTAAAAAAACAAAAACAAAAACAAAAACAGCTAGCCTAGATCGTCCAAACCACTCCCACAGGTTAGGTGAGTTGGTGTCTGTTCCAGTGCTTCAGTGCCTTTACAAATTCTGCCACAGAGCATTGTCTACCCATTTAGTGGTATTTGGTGACATTAGTCATCTGCAACCCCCTTTTTTTTTTTTTTTTTTTTTTGAGACAAAGTCTCACTCTTGTTACCCAGGCTGGAGTGCAGTGGTGCGATCTTGGCTCACTGCAATCTCTACCTCCTGAGTTCAAGTGATTCTCCTGCCTCAGCCTCCTGAGTAGCTGGGATTACAGGCGCCAACCACCACACCAGGATAATTTTTGTATTTTTAGTAGAGACAAGGTTTCCCCATGTTGGCCAGGCTGGTCTCAAACTCCTGACCTCAGGTGATCCACCCGCCTCAGCCTACCAAAGTTCTAGGATTACAGGCGCGAGCCACCGTAGCCGGCCTGCAACCTTTTTTTTTTTTTTTTTTTTTGAGATGTAGTCTCACTCTGTCCCCAGGCTGGAGTGCAGTGGTGTGATCTCAGCTCACTGCAACCTCTGCCTCCTGGGTTCAAGCAATTCTCCTGCCTCTACCTCCCCGGTAGCTGCGATTACAGGTGCCCACCACCACGCCCGGCTAATGTTTTGTTGTCTTTTTTGTAGAGATGAGGTTTTCCCATGTTGGCCAGGCTGGTCTCGAACTCCTGACCTCAAGTGAGCCGTCTGCCTTGGCCTCCCAAAAGTGCTGCGATTACAGCCACTGCACCTGGCCTACAATCTCTTTATAATGCTTTGGTTTGTTTTTTCCAAATGAATTATGCCCGGTATGCGGGTCAAACAATTCTGCAGTCAAGAAAACCTGAGATTTGGAGCTGGGCTCCTATAAATGTACGGTGATATTTCCGTGGCAAGCTGAGACCGCCCGGTGGCCTGGCCAGGTCTGTGGCTGTGGCCATGAGGGCCCAGGGCTTCTTGTCGGCTCTTACCTTTTTTTCTGTTTCCTGCCAACAGATGTTGCCTTTATCACCACCGTGGCCTTCTTGTGGAAAGTGTCAGCGATCACCGTGGTCAGCTGCCTCCCGCTGTATGTCCTCAAGTACCTGAGGCGCAAGCTGTCTCCCCCAAGCTACTGCAAGCTGGCCTCCTAAGGGGTTGTGCACCCCCAGCGGGCTGGTCCCAGCACCTTCTGCCCTTTCCAGTGAACACAGGATTTGCCATTGCTACCAAGCGAGCACCACGAGAAAGGGAGGGTACGCCAGGCAAGCCCAGGGCACCGATGCCGGGACGGCCTGTCCCTCTCAGTGCAGGAACGTCACCCCTGCCAGGCGAGCCCAGGGCACAGATGCCAGGATGGCCTCTCCCTCTCAGTGTGGGGCTTCACCCCTGCCAGGCAAGCCCAGGGCACTGATGCCGGGACAGCCTCTCCCTCTCAGTGTGGGGCTTCACCCCTGCTTTTCTTTCTTCTTTTGTGTTTGTCAGAATCCTATTTCCATATTGAAGCAGCTTGAGTTTCTACTGAAAATGAGCCCGAATTATTTTACTGTTACTGTAAAGGGTTTATCTTACCTGGCATTCTGAGAATTAGAATGAAAGTTTAATTTCTGCAATTCCCTAACATTCAAGTTCTTTCTTTGATGTTATAACACACAGTCATTCCTACTCAAATGTAATAAAATTGAGGCTCCACGGAGACCCGTGTCCACACCAGCTGCAGCTCCTGCTCAGACAGACGGCCTGCCCTTTGCTGAAGACACCTCGCTTTATACTCGTATTTCGCTTTTCAGTAAAAACACTCGAGTTACTGAGTTCTCACATGAAGAGCTGTTCTCACACGCTCTGAAGGCAAGTCGCACAGACAGTGGCGTTTCCGAACATAATTCCACTGCAGCCACCAACGCAAATCATTGCCCAGAGACTGCTGCTGGCACGCCTGTCCTTCTCATCCTTTTTATATTTGCAAAATCACACTCGAACGCCATTTCTATAGGTAGAAATCAGCTGTCCTGTAAAACTCACATCCCCTAAGATAGCCCACTTGCCTGGTCACGGGTTTCCTAGTTAACTTGGTTGGAAACACGCACCAACTGAGATGATGAAAGCCTGTGCGGTTGCCACGCTGCGTTCATGGTGTCGCCCAGCCAGACCCCTCGCTTCTGTGAAGCTGGGAAGGTCCTTGGGGCCAGGAGTTCATTTTCTCAGCTGTGTCCTGTGCCTGGGGTGTTTCTCCACACCGGTGTGTGGTGCCGCCTGCAGCAGTGCCCCTTCTTGGAGGCCTCAGCAGAAGTGGGTCAAACACCAGGCCTCTTGGTTCAAAGGGGAGTGCCTCTATTTTCCACGCAGGCGCCGCAGCCTCTGCCAGGAGTTTCACCTGCTCATTTTCCGCGTCGTTTCCCATCAAGGTGGGCCCTGTCACCTGAAATGCTGGCCGCGCTGTGTGCGTGGGGCTCCACGGGCATTTCACCAACCAGCGGAGGGGCTGCCCAGCGCCCACCTAGCGTCCCCCGCAGCTCTGCGGAGGAGAAAATAGCCACCGAGAGCAGTAAAGGGCCTGTCCTCCCCACACCGCAGCAGCGCCTTTGGAACGAGTTCCGCGTCCTCCCTCCTGAGCGCCCTGAATTTCCAGGCGGGCCTGGCCCTGCCAGGGTGCGGTTTCCGGCGTCCCCACAAGGGGTCGCTGGTGTCCGCTCGGTGATCTGGGCGTCTGGTCGCCGCCGGAGGCTGCCTGGGATTTTCCCTTCTGTGCACCAAGTCGGTGTCGCCCAGAAGTCACATCCTGGCCGGGGCTGACTTGGATTTTACGTGTCTTCATCGCTTCTGCCGGAGCAGTTTGCGTCAGGGGCGTTGGGACGGTAGAAATCAAGTCCACAGCCAGCAGCTCAGGAGATGGGGTCACACGCTCGGGCCTCGGGGGTGGAGGCCAAGTGCACATCAGAGGCTGCTCCCCCGTGCACCTTTACGAATAAACCGCCCACCTGTGACACTAATCGAATGATAACGTTGTAAATAACCTCAGAAAAGCTGAACCCCTGAGCCTTCGGGAATAACACTGCAGTACAGCTTTCAGATAAACGACCAGCCTTAGATCAGTTGGATCCTGATTAGGAGACAGTTGGAGACGTCTCAGGAAATCGAGATGTGTTAGGGGCAGGTGGAGACGGGAGGAGGAAGGGGTTTCTCTGTAAACGAAAATCACCCCCACGTTGTGAGGGTTAAATGAGATGGACAGGGCGTTCCTGGCAGACGACGGGCATGCAGCAAGGCAGTCGGAACGGGTCTGTGACACGGATTCTCTGCTAGATTAAAGAAAATAATAGCCTGCTAAAGGGTCATTAGATGGGCATTAGATCCAGTTCCAGCTCCAGTTCAGGAACCAGCTCTGAGATCAGGCGAGGAGTCGAGAGGCTGTGCTTCCACCGGCTACCAGCTTGCGGTGTAACCTCATTGCTTTTTAGGTTCTGGACCTGTGTCAGCCCTAGAAATTCTGAGCCGGCCGTACAGCCCCAGAGCCCTTCAGGAGGGTGCCCAGCCTGGGGAGAGCATTCTGTGTGTCCGGAGTCGGCGGTGCTGCAGGAGGAGGAGCCCGTTCCTCCCTTCTGTGTGTGATGGGCAGCGTCCCCGAGCATCCAGTGCTGTGCTGGCCCCATGTTTCTAGGTTTACGTGTAGAGGCGTGACCCTCACGGTCCTGTCCGGCGCCCGGAATAGCTGGTCACAGGGAGGTAAGTGCTGCGGAAGAACCAGCAGGGCCGGCAGCCTTGGGAGACTCCTTGGAAAGGGGAGGTTGAAGCCAAGGGCGAGAAGATACAAGCAAAGCCTGTCATCAGAGCAGCTCGTGCTCAGACCCGAGACTGGGGCCTGGCGCTCTGGGGTGACGAGAGCAGAGTGCCAGCGCCCAGCAGGGCGGCAGGTGGGTGAGGATTCGCCACTGTTTTCCACAGTCTCATCCGAGTCCAGGTCAGTGACGGCCATGCCTTGAGGGCCGCAGTGCATTCCCGGAGCCCGTAAGTCCGTACCCCCGACGGCCACCAGTGCCTTCCTCTCCTGTGAGAGCCCAGCAGAGAAACCTGTAGCAAGACCCTGACAGTTTACCAAACAAGCTGGCCTTACCTCCCTTCTGTGACGGTCACGGGCAGGCCCAGGTGCACCCTTCCTAGGGTCAGGGACTCCGCTGGTGTCACCACCTCCAAGGCCCCCCCGGCACAACTGAGCAAGCCACTCGGTCCTACTCAGGGGCAGCCCCCCGGCCCCAGTCCCCAGCACCTAAGTCCTGGGCCGTAGAGGGGACACCAGGCACCCCCTCTCCCCCGGAATGCGAGTCCTGCTACAGCAGATGGGTGTCATTTCAGGCGGTTCCAGAAGGGGGAGCCAGAAGCCACGAAATGGCACCTGCGAGGCCACCTGGGCCAACATCCCAGCTCCAGCTCGGAATTTGGGGGTTAGAGAAGCTGATGGCTTGGGGATTCCTCTGAATATGATGTCCTGCTGAGCGCCAACAAGCAACCCCTGAAATGGGGTCCCCAGGAAAGCCAGTCTGCTCTCGCTGAAGAGTTTCCTCCTGTCCCGCAGGCACTTGTACACAGGAGGTGTTACTGTGTCTGCATGGGGAGTGCCCCCGTGGAGGGCTGCAGGGCAGCCTCAGCTCCCACTACCCGTCCCAGGTGCTGGTCGGCCCCTCGGGTGGGCCTCGGGACCATGGCTGAGCAGAAGCCGGGGAGGAAGAGGGTCCTCGTGCCAGTTCTGCTGAGTCCTCAATGCTCACGCTAATGACAGGATTTTCCAAAATGGATTGTCCTGCGCCTGTGGGCCTGGAAGAGAATCCAGAAATCCTCCAGCCCCACCTCTGCCTGGGTCCTGAGAGTTCTGGGGCCGGAAGGCTGCAGGCACTGAGCTCATCTGCGCTGGGGGTGGACATCGCCCTGGTTGTGACCTGAGATGCGAACAGAAGCGTTGGGGTCCAGATCTAGAAAGATGAGGCCAGCACAGACCATGTCCTGGAAAAGACACAACTTGGCCTTTGGAATATCCGCCCCTCATTAAGGAAGAGAGGGAGGCCCTGGGATCAGACGTCGCTGCAAGTCAGAAATCTGGATTTTTAGGTGAAGTGACCATTTTAAAATTGGGCTCCCAGCACTTGTTGCTGTCATTGGGTTGCCTGGGAGACTGCGTGGGGCAGCTGAGGGGGCACCGTCTGCCGTGGCTGGTTCCCCCGTCACCGCAAGGCCCAGCAGCAGTCAGCCTCAGACCTTCTCCCTGTCCCAAGAGGCCCTCTCACAGCTTGCCTCAGTTTCTCCCTGGGGTCAAGCACAGCTGTGTTTGCAGGTGGGGAGCCAGCAAGGCTCTTGCCCTGGAGTAATGGCATGTCGTGATGCTCACTGATTCCCTCAAGGAGGCCTTTCCTTGGGGGCTGCCCCGCGTGGAGCAACCCCTGGCCCTGTAGACCCTGTGTTCCTTCCTCAGGGCATCCTGCTGGGGTGAGGGATGGGGACTGGCCCCCTGGACGGATGGGGACTCCTGACCTCCCCCATGGGCCCCAGGGAAAGACAAGCAAAACAAGGGCCATCCCGATTGTGTCCCGCTTCTCCCACCTGCAGCTGCCCCGCGCCAGGCTGTGCAGAAGAGCTGGGGCCACGAGAAGGAGCTGCACCACCAGCTTCCATCGCAGGTGCCCTCCGCCCTCGGGGACACTTTTAATTGTCTGCATTTCAGTTTGTCTCTAACGGGTCCGGTTGTAGTCCCTCAGAAGTTGTAAACCTGACATTCACTGCCTGTAGGTGCTGGGGAGAAAATACTGCCGATTTCCTAGCCGAAGGTTTGTTCCTGTGCCCACACCGTGCGTCCAGCACAATCACAGGAAGCACTCCGCCAGGAGAAGGAGAATCTGCGAGAGCTCCCGAGTTATCCTCACAGTAGCTCGGGCTCTGAGACTACCCCCTTCACTTCCATCGGCAATGGGGAGCCCCGTGCAGACAGTGGGGTTAACCGGGGTCCCGGGCCACGTGTTGGTGCTGACTCCCAGGCACAGATGCTCGTGCGGACCCTGCAGGGCTGGTGGTCAGGGGCTGTGGGTGCCCAGTCCAGGATGCGCCAGGCTCCCGGGCCAGCCTGCCCTGCTCCTGTCCACCCTGCTCCTGTCCCACTGCCCTGTGTCCTCTTGACCTGAGCCTCGGCTTGTCCAGCTGGGGCCGTCCAGGTGGGAGTAACTGTCTAGACGAGAAAATGAGAGAACCAGGTCCACAGGACAGGAGCAGGGGGCCAGTATGGGGACATCACTGCCACAGTCCCCTTACCAGGGGCACTGGCTGTCTCTGGCTCTGCCTGTTTCTAGGAACCACCTGGACTGATGCCATCCACGGTCCCTGTGAAAATTCTTGCTGCGTCCTCTGGGCTCTGTGCCTTCACCTGGGGACAGGGCCCTCCCCTTGGCCTCCTTGAGTCCTCCCCCCTCCTAATTTGTGACAAAATGAGAAGAAACAAAAGGCAATAAGAGGAGAGCGGGGTGGGCCGGGACAGAATCGGGCCCTGGGCTGCACCATCATCGCTCATCTCAGCTCTCAGTGACCTGAGGACCAGGACCCAGACCCAGCGTGGGGACTGTGCAGGGGGCCCAGCCAGGGGCGGGAGCTGTGGGGGCAACTGTGCCAGGGAACCAGCAGAGACGTGGCTAACGGTACAGCCCGGCTGAGAACTGTGGAGCTGTGCACTTAGGGAAACCCAAGCATCTCTGACACTAACTCACAGGGCTGGGTGAGCAGGAACGAGCCGGCAGCAGGTGAGTCGTGGGGCCTGGGGACCAAAGCCAGCCTCCCTGGCTGTGCGGGGCTGGGAGACCTTGCAGGGCTGGGAGACCTTGCAGGGCTGGGGCACAGGAAACCTGAAATGCTGAAATCTAAGCACAGCCTGCATTGGAAAGCCCGTCCTGGGCTGGTCTGGGCATCCCAGTCCTGGGTCACGCCCACCTGCACCCATGGGGCTGCAGCCTCTCCTCTGGGGCCCGGCTTGGTTGCTTCGGCCCTTCCAGGCCCTCCCCGGGCCCTGCCCCAATCCACAGGCCACCTATGGGTTCTGAAATGCCCCTCAGTGTGGACTCATGAAGACAGACTGTCCCCTGCAGCCCTTCCCAGAGCCTGCAGTTCGGGCCCCACACAAGTTCTCAGGAGCACTGCGGGGCAGCAGTGACAAGGAGGTGTCCGCCCCACTGGAGATCGCCCAGAGCCCACGGCCACCCAGATCATGCACTGGGGGACCCGCAGGTGTCTTGGTCCCAGGTGTCCAGGTTGGCTGGTCACTCAGCTGCACACCTCTGCAGCCCCGTGACGGTCACACCGCCCAGGAGGGGACACCCCGACCTGCAGCCCCCCTGGCAGGCCACCCTCCAGGCCTAGGCCAGACCCATGGCAAGGATGGGGGCACCTGCTGCCCCCCGCCCCAGCCTCTGAGGACTATAAACCTGCGAACACAGGAGTGATGAGGGAGGTCTCTCAGCGGCGACCAGACACCACACTTGCCGGGGGCAGAGAGAGGCAGACACAGGAGGGAGTGGACAGAGACAGGGAGACACACACTCCTTATCCCCAAGGCACCCTGGGGACCCTAGCGAGGCCATCTGCAGGGACCCCAGGCTCCGTCCACCAAAAAGGGGCGTGTGGGCGAGCACCAGGAGGACTGCAGTCCCCAGGAAGCTGCACACAGTCACCACGCCATCAGAGAGAACAGAAAGCAGGTCTGGAAGAGCTGCCTGCCCACCACTGGTGCTCACAGCAGCCAATGGGGAAGGTCACTCGAGTGTCCGTGGACAGAGGAGGGACCCACGGTGGGGCCCAACCCATCCACAGGGATGTGACTCAGCCTTAACAAGGAAGAAATTCAGACACGGGCCAAGCTGCGGATGTGCCTTGAGGACGTCCTGCCAAGCTGAAGACGGCAGGCACAGAAGGACAAGCCCCGTCCCAGTCCACTCACTGGAGGCTCCAGAGTTGTCAGATCCGTGGAGACAGAGAGCAGGTGGCGGCCAGGGCTGGGAGGGAGGAAAGTTGCTGTTTCACGGGCAGAGCTTCAGTTTGGGAGGATGGATAAGCTCTGGAGAGGGATGGTGGAGATGTTTGCACAACGTGAATGCACTTTAAAAAATGGCTAAGATGGTAAATTTCATGTTATGGCTATTTTACCACGATTAAACCTCAAAGGGGCTGTCTGAGTGGGGCGGAGCCAGGCAAGCCCCAGGTGCAGGTGCTGGGCTGCTCTGCTGGGCACTGACCCACGACCCCACCCCCATCCCTGCTCCCGGCCTGCAGTGGCCACCTCGGTGTTGAGGGTTCATGTGCCCTCGCGCTTTGGCAGACGCCACTTCCTGTCTCTCAGAAGCAGCAAGGCCCTGACCGCTTTGTAAAGAGCATCTCTTCTCCGGCACCAGACGGCCCCAGCCCAGCATCTCCATGAGTGAAGTGTAATGAGCCAGAACTGCAGGGTTAGGTTTCTCTTGAAACTCACTCAGGTTCAAAAATTAATGGAAAAAGTGCCTGGCAAAACTTGTTTAGAGCTTTATTGAGCCAAAACACTTTCAAAACAGTTTGGGAAGCTCAGTGAACCCAGGCCGCGGCCCAGTCTCATGCTTCGTCTAGGGCGGGTTCCGTTCCCACAGGCAGGTAATGGGAGTCCTGGACCGGAGCCCCAGGCAGAGCAGCCAGGCCACACCACCAGGGCCTGCCCCATCACCCTGCAGTCAGGAATGCTCTGCACATGCATCAGAAGGAGAGTGGCTGAGCATCAGGAAGGAAAATAGCGCAGCCTCACTGCCCAAGGCCGGGGCAGAAATGACTCGCCTTGGGTTGCTACCTAATTAAACAGATTTGGGTAAATCAAGCAGTTTAAAGAAAAATGTTGGAATATTGCCGTTTGAAAACTATTACTATTTTGCAAGGGGAAAATAATTGTGAGTTCACAGGGACAAACCCAAGCTTGCCAGAAACTAAAAACGTGATTTATTTACCTCTCGACCAGCGTTAGCGAAAAGAGCAGACCTGCGGGATCAGGAGGCAGCTCTGGGCCCTCCTGCCTCAGCCATCTGGCACTGTGAGAGGGGCGGGCACACCATGACAGCCACTGCTTGTCCTGCAAAGTGCAGAACAGAGAAGACGGGCTCCAAAGCACAGAGTGCCTCTGCCCCGGGCTTTGCACACGTTCCTGACTTCTTAAGACGCAGCTATGCAGGACCATTGCATCTCTGTGAAGCTGTCCTCATTGGCCTCAGGCTGACGCAGGCCCCTGGCGCTTCCCTGAAGGGGTCGCGTCTCCCTGGGACACACACGTGGTACCCTTTCCCCGCCCCCGTGCACACTAGTGGAGTGTCAGCTCAGCCCTCTTTGTGTTTTCTAAGAGAAATCGAGGTTTAAAGGGGACATTTTTCTTGCCTAGCGTGGTGTGTGAGGCCCAGATGGCTGCAGCAGCTGTGCTGGCCTGGCCCAGTCTCCTCACCGGGAGCTTCCCTCTGGCTAGAGTTGCTGTTTCATGTGCTCTATTCCTGCGGCCCCACTCCCGTGGAGGAAGAAGGACCCTGTTCCGCTGTGGCCTTCCTGTGAACTAGGCCTCCTTCAGGTGTGAGTGACAGAATCCACATTAAACTCGATTGAGCAGAAAAGGGAAGTTGCTTCCTCACCAAGGTGAAGACCCCAGGGGCAGGCTCCCAGGTCCCACTGGACTCGGGGGCTTGAGCAGGGCATGGAATCGGCCTCTGGAGTCCGTGTCTCCATGGCAGCCCAGGGTCCACAGGAGGGCGCTCTTCAGGCCCTGGCTTCAGAGGAAGAGAACGCAGTTCCCTGTGGCTGCGAGGCAGCAGCAGGCGGGCCTCTCTGGCCTTGGGTGGGCTATGCCCCCGCGTGGGCTGTGGAGGGACTGGGAACATTCCCATGAGCCCCCTGGAGCTTCAGCCAGGCAGTGGAGGTCCTCAAGCAAAGGTCATCCCACAGGGAGTGCTCTGGCCAGCAGGAGTGCCCTGGCCATGGGGCCCACGTCAGGGCACTGGCCTGGAAGGGAGCAGTGTGGTGTGGGTGCTGCCAGGCCACCTGAGAGGGGATACACATTCTAGGAAAGGCCACAGTGCACTGTGACAGGTGTGGTATCCCAGAAGGAATGAAAAACACTGCCCGGCCAGGTACGGTGTCTCACGCCTGTAATCCCAGCACTTTGGGAGGCCGAGGCGGGTGGATCACGAGGTCAGGAGTTCGAGACCAGTCTGACCAACATGGTGAAACCCCATCTCTACTAAAAATACAAAAATTAGCCAGGTGCGATGGTGGGCACCTGTAATCCCAGCTACTTGGGAGGCTGAGGCAGGAGAACCGCTTGAACCAGGGAGGTGGAGTTTGCAGTGAGCCGGGATTGTGCCACTGCACTCCAGCCTGGGCAACAGAGCGAGACTGCATCTCAAAAAAAAAGAAAAGAGAAAACCACTGCCCTTTGGGGTGGTTTCCTGGGGCTGCCATCACAAATGACCACAAACTGGGTGGCTTGAATGGCAGAAACGTGACCTCACAGTTGTGGAGGCCAGAAGGCACAGTCAAGGGTCAGCATGGCCAAGTGCCCTCTGGAACCTGCCACAGAGGTCCCTTCCCTTCCTCTTCCAGCTCATGGTAGTCCAGGTGCTCCTTGGCACCTGGGGACATCATTCCAGTCTCTGCTTTGTCGGCACAGCACATTCCCTTTGTCTGTCTTCTCTTATGAGGGCACCAGTCATCACTGGAGTCCCCTTAATTGACACCATCTTAACTAGTTACAACTGCAGGGATGCCAGTTACCAAATTAGGTCTCATTCCCAGAGACCAGGGACTTTAATGAATCATTTTGGAGGACGCAGTTCAATTCACAACAGCATTGTTCTGAAATAATGATTACGCTGTATTGAGCCATTAGCAGGTGCCTCTCATTGATCTACCCTGAGAGGTGAAGGCTGTTACTATTGGCTCCCATAGGTGCACTGGGGACTGGAATCCAAACTCGAGCTGTGGGCGAGTGGCTTCTCACATGGGAGCTGATGTGCTCTGCGAATCCATCCCCAGGAAACTGGTGGAGTTAAAAACCCCCAGCCATTTACAGTCTCTGGAAATGGTCCTAAGGACACACAGCAAGTGAAGACACACCTATTGAAAAAGACCTGATTTTTTTTTAAATCACCTTTACTAGGAAAGGTGAATGTATTTGGTATTTAAACCAAAGTCACCCCCCTCCTACCCTCCCCCTCCCACTCTGGCAGGTCGGCTGCAGCTGAGGACACGGGTGGGTAGGGCAGGGTGACTCTAGGAGGGCAAGATGCCACTGTTTCTCATCCTGCCCCATCTGCCTGTTGCTGGGGCTGCTATGTCCTGGGGAGTCCGGTGGAGGGGTGGGGGCGCCCTTCTGCCCGGTCCCCACCCAAGGTGGGAGGCTGGGCCTTGGGTGTGGCACACTGAGAAGACAGGGCGCGACTACCCTTGCCGCTACTGACAGGGCAGTGATTCCAGGCCAGGAGAGGCCAGTGGGGTCTCAGGGTGCTGCCCTCTCAGCACTCAGCTCCTGGAGATGGACGTGTCACTCACACTGAGGCCGTTGTCCCCATCCCCAGCTCCAGAGCACTGGCTCAGAGATGTTGCCTGGAGTGAGAAGCAGTAAGTGAAAGATAGCTTCTCATCTCCTCCCAAAAGAACCGACTCCATTTTCAGCAGAACATGGGAGAAACTGAAGGCTCCTATTTGGGACATTCATGGATTTAAAGAAGATTTAGCCTAGATTTAGGAATGTAATAGCTGTGAGGGGCCTCCAGGGGTCAAAACAGACATCACACATGGACATCAGAAACTCTTCCTTCAAAGAAGGCACTATTTAATTGGAGTAGTTTATAGAGTAATTTATGCCCCAGATATTGTTAAAAACAACAGAGCAAGCCAATGGCTATTGGTGGAATTGAACAGCTGGGTGCAGTCAGAAAAAGAGAGGAAGAGATCTCTCTCAAAATCCTGTCATTCCAGGGTGGCTCTGGGCACACGGAAGCCTCCTCTCCCTACAGAGCAAGGCAGAGGTGTAACTTTGCTGGCGGAGGGTGCAGTGCACGGAACAGGCTTCACTGCAGTAATCTCAGAAGTCACTAGACAAGTAAATAAGCAAATAACAAGCCCCACACAGGGGACCAGTATCCAGAGCTGCTGTAATACATTGTTTAAAATGCCCAGTTTCCAACAAAATAGGAGGCATGCAAAGAAACATAAGAGTGTGACCCCCACATTTAAATTTGTTAAAAAGCAGACAACAGAAACTGCCTGGGAGAATGACCAGATATTGGATTGAATGGAAAAAGGCCAACACATCCCTTACCTGCTCAGAGAACTAAAGTAAATCTTGATTAAAGAAGGCGGGACAACAATGTCACGTCACGTAGAGACTGTTGATCGAAAGTATAAAAAAGAACCAGTGGAAATTCCGGAGTTGGGAGGTGCAGTCACTGAAGTGAACTGGGGCTCAGCGATCGATTTCAACTGGCAGAAGAACGAAAGTGAACTTGAAGATACATCAGTAGAGATTATGCAAGCGCAGAACAGGGAGCAAATAGAATGAAGGAGACCAAGGGGAGCCTTGGAGAGCTGAGGGCACCAGGGATGCCTTCGAGGGCACCAGCCCACACAAGGGGTGTCCTAGAAGGAAAGGAGAGGAAAAAAGGGATGAAAAAATATTAAAAGAAATAACGGCTGAAAATATCGCAGATTAGTTTTAAAAAATAACCTACAAAACCAGGAATCTTAATGAACTCCAACCGGGGCAAAGCTAAAGAGGCCCACAGACCCACACATTCTTAGTAAAAATGCTGAAAGTCAATAATGAGAAAATCTCAAAAGCCAAAACAATAAAATAATGCATCACTTAAAAGGGAACACCAGTAAGGTTAACAAGTGACTTCTGAGCAGCAACGATGTGAGCCAGAGGCAGTGGGATGACTGTCAAAAGAGAGGAGAGGAGAGGGGAGGGGAGAGGAGAGGAGAGGGG
>NW_022313171.1:484-28468 GCF_002776525.5 Piliocolobus tephrosceles | reverse complement strand
GTATACATATGTAACAAACCTGCACGTTATGCACATGTACCCTAGAACTTAAAGTATAATAAAAAAAAAAAAAAAAAAACATAGAAGGTAAAATTTCGTATTTTTTACCAGATTAGTGACTGAATTAGATAGTTTTATAAGATCTTCCATATTCCACAGTATTATTAGTAGTACTAGTGTAATAATTACAAGAAGAAACATAAAAATCATATTGTTAAGTCGATGTAAGAAATGACATAAGTTTAAACAAAGTTGTAAAAATGGAGAGAGGGGAAAACATACTTTTGGGAATCGGCAGTTTATTCGATGTGCATGAGGATGAGAAAGAGGAAGGAGCCTGGGATGTATCCCAAATTTCTTTTTTTGAAAAATTCATGCATCTTGATGAAACTCACTCAGGTTAGAGATATAGAAAAAAGAGCAGAATGGCAAAAGCATATAATAACCACATTTCAAATTTGCTGATTTTGAGAAGGCATGAAATATTCTAGGAGCTATTTAAAGTAAATAGGTGTATACCACATTTAAAGCCCATTAGAGAGGCCTGCAGGTGATATAATTTGCTGATTTTTATTGTTTTCTGTAACTCTGCCCAGTATGGTAAAACCCTATTAAAAATACAAAAAAATCAGCCGGGCGTGGTGGTGCATGCCTGTAGTCCCACGTACCTCGGAGGCTAAGGCAGGAGAATGGCTTGAACCCAAGAGGCGGAGCTGCAGTGAGCCGAGATTATGCCATTGCACTCCAGCCTGGGAGACAGGGCAAGACTCCATCTCAACCAAAAAAAAAAAAAAAAAAAAGATGTAAACTTTATGAGAGACAAATCATTTGTATACTTTGTTTGCTGCTGTATTTCTAGCATCTAGGAAAATATCTTCCTCAATTAGGAACTCAATAAATACTGTCAAGTGAATAAATCAGCTTAAATTTGACATTTAGCTATAAATGTTGATGAAATCTCCCAAAAGATCATATAGAATGGGAATAAAAGAGAACAAAGCACAGAGCTATAAGGAAAAAATGCTATTTATGTGATGTCAATTCTATTACATTCAACTGAAATTTGAGAAACAGTAACTGCTGATATATATGGAAACTATTCAATAAAGTAATCCAGAGGGGAAGAATAAGGGAATTTTTTAACGAATGCCAGAATAATATCAGTGGCCACAGAGAGATCATATAAGGAAACAAAGAAAAAGTTTCTTCTGACCCTGTTATCAATACCAAGATCAGAGGTTTTCATATTGAGAATAATTATTGGAATGCTGAGACAGAAGTTAGATCAAAACGTATTGAAGAGTAAAGGAGGAAAGAGCAAATAAAAAATGTTAAGGTTACTGGGCATGAAATGAAGGCAAAATACAAGTGATAGCAAAACAAAGTATACAATTAACTATTGTATAGTACATAAAGTGAGCCAATAAAATGGGAAAATGAGAGGACACAAGAAAAATTAGTCACTAATGAAAGGAAAATTTATAAAATTTAGTTCAAATGCTATTTCTATGTTGATTTATTTATGCATTTCCAGATGCATGCACTTTATTGAATGGGCAGTTATACATGGGAGGATCACACATATTTTAATTAAGGTTTTTGGTCAGTATGCTGCAGTGAATGATAATGAAGCATACTGCATACATTGAAACGGATTTTCATTTGTGCATCAACCCTTTTAATAATAGTATCTAATTAGGACATTCATTAAAAGTCTATAATGTTAACTTAATGGAAAAAATCCAATAGAACTCCATTAGGTTCTCCTTGTTACCTTAAAATTATCCAATTTTAACAAATGCCTTTATTAGTAAAGAAAAGGAGTATTATACAATTTAATTTAGAATTACTTAATGCAGAAAATAGCACGTTATAGTGCTAAATGCTTTATTTTAGAGATATATAATATAGAGATGTTTATAAATATCTAATAGCTGATTTCTTCATATGTTAGTAAAACTAGTTTCCATAGAGAATGAGGAAACGTAATGTATAAAATAAAATTCTAGAGAGAATTTAATGAAGTTTTTAAATAGTTATTGTGTAGGTAAAATTCTCAGTATTTTGTTCCCTTCTGAACTAAAAGTTAAAGTTGATAATATAAGTTTGCTTAGTGCTCAAAGATCATTTACATCCTGTTGTATTAGAATAAAGAATAAATAACAAAGTAAAAGTCTCCCTGATAAAAATGACTTTTGTTTTTCATTCAGTGGGTATAATCTTGTTGCTTTCAGTCCCTAATTGCAGCTGTAGTTGCATTTTCTCCCCTTAATTTTAATCCTATGTTTCTCTGTCTTTTACATTTTCTCCTTTTCTTCTTAAGAGATATTTTGATTAAAAACATTTTATCATCAATAACATAACTAAAATTATTTACCCACAAATTGCCCATAATAAAAGACCCTACAACTAAAAGTCAAAGACTTTGGAAGAAGCATGCTTCACAGGAACTGATCTGATTTTTGAGTGTTTATTGGTGGTCATAATTATCTTTCTCCATAAGTTCAAAATGCAGAAAATAATAATTATCAAAATTATGAAGCTTAATAACTTGCCTTTCCTTTTGGATTCAGATGATATAAAAAAACCTTAGAGTAAATATTTCCTAAAATATCTATTCATAACTCAAGTAGCTCCTATAGTCTGATGCCATTCTGAGTACTAAAGTGTTACTAATCATA
Organism: Piliocolobus tephrosceles; assembly: GCF_002776525.5. Lineage (NCBI taxonomy): Eukaryota > Metazoa > Chordata > Mammalia > Primates > Cercopithecidae > Piliocolobus > Piliocolobus tephrosceles. The sequence continues at coordinate 25,787 of NW_022313171.1, read as the reverse complement.
CCCTTTATAGTTGGTCAGTCTGAGAAGGTTGACTGGCTTACTCTACAATGGAGATAGCACTTTCTTTTTAAGTTTGTGGTAGAAATTTACCTCAGACAAGGCTCCCTAGAAGTAGAGCCTAGAAAGGGGATTCTTCTCAAGAATGAACTGGTCAAGTGATGAACTGGAAGAATGTTCTCAGCAGAAGGGGACTGAGGGAGGCAAAGTACAAGAAGGGAAAAAACATGGTAAGCAGGTTATTTAAGTTGGAGACTAGCTTCAGTTTATTCACCCTAGGAAGCTCAGCTCAGAAGTATAAGTTACACCATAGAGTTTGGACTGTCATGAGGCAAGGGGGTGGATCTTTTCTACCCTTTGTATCAATGGATTATTGGCTCAGGGTTGCCTCGGAGCAAGAGGAAGAAGCTGTGAAACTTCTTTCAAATGAGAGGTGTAGCTCTCATTTGTCCAAGGGCCGTTGACTTGAAAAGGGGTAGTTTTGGGTAATCAATGAACACAGAAGTTGGTAAAATATATCTGGTTACTCAATTCCTTGAATAGACTCTCCCTTACTCAAATATTCTTTGAATTCTTGGATTTATGCAGATTTTCTCAATTAATGAGAACCTGTATTTGAGCATTTATAATTCCAGTAGTTAGTATTCAAACAAATTTAGGGGTACACTATTTCTTTCTTTTAATGAAATTAAAACCATGATATAGTCTCAGCTTAGCTATTTTATGATTTTTATACCCCAGAATACCTAATTCAGAGTTTATTAATCAAAGGTAAACTGAGACTGAACCACAATTCTAGATAAAATATTAGAATATTTTTTCAGTGGTGCAATCACAGTTCACTTCAGCCTCAAACTCCTAACCTTCAGTGAACCTTCTACCTTGGCCTTCCAAGTAACTGGGAATACAGGGACATTTCAACACTCCTGACTAATGTTTTTATATTTTTAGAGATAGGGTCTCACTGTGTTGTCAAGGCTGATTAGAATGCTTTCACAGTCTAGAAAACACTAAGTTACTAAACATATTGCTATAGCTGCTTCATTATGTCAAATTTTTACTAAACACCAAACAAACAAAAATGTCACAGAAAAACTAAAATAAACAAGCAAAAATAAATGTATTGTAACACATTATTTTCTCCAAGTTAATGAAATATTTTAAATAAAATAGTTGATAATACTCTAGGATTTTTCTTTACATAAAAATGTGATGTTCTTTGTTCATCACAATTTCAGAAAAGCCTTTCCACAGAAGAGTTTGTGAAACAAACTACAACTCTTGTTGCTGCAATTTGTCCTCTGTTTCTATTTGATAATCATTATCTTTAATGTGTTCTTCATTTAGAAGGGTGGTATGGTTTGGCTGTGTCCCCACCCAAATCTCATCTTGAATTGTAATAACCCCCACTGTCAAGGGAGGGATTCTGTGGGAGGTGATTGAATCATGGGGGCAGTTCCTGTTCTCATAATAGTGAGTGAGTTCTCATGAGATCTGATGGTGTTTTGAGGGGCTTTTCCCCCCTTCACTCTCCACTTCTCTCATTCTTCTCCTTCCTGCCACCATGTTTCTTCCCCTTCCACTGTGGTTGTAAGTTTTCTGAGGTCTACTCAGTCCTGCAGAACCATGAGTCAATTAAACCTCTTTCTTTTATAAATTACCCGTTCTTGGATATTTCTTCATAGCAGCATGAGAATGGACTAACATGGAGGGAATACTTAAGCACTTGAAAACAGTACTAACCTCTGTCATTCACCTCAGGAATGTGACTTTGTCAATTTACTCTCTGGGTAGGCAGCTCTCTGTGTGGGTGGGCACTTTCAGTATATATAAGATAATATGCAAAGTAATTGTGAAGAGCATACAAATTAATATATCTAAAACAAATTTGGAGGTTTAAAACAAAATAATATTGTAAAATATTATTTGTCTGTTCTGTCTTCACACTTAGATTCTACAATCCAGCCTACCATTATGTCTTATCTGTCTTACATAATTCCTCAAAACCGTGGGTTGTGAACATAAAGTAGACAACAAAGAGTTGTTAAAAGGAAGTGAATCTCTTCTACATTATCAAAGGCAAGATGGAGACCTGCCGAGGACTGCAGGGGAATAAAATCAGACCAAAAGAAACGGTAAAGAAGTCTAGCATGACACGAAAACAAGTGTATAAATTTTTTGTATATGTGCACTAGCACTGTGTGCATGTGTATGTGTGCACTTGCATATAAGAAAAGAGAAGAAAATAAGTTTGGTATATTTTTCCAGAGGCAAACACTTTCTGCCACCCTAAAAATAATAATAATTTAATTTTATAATTGCTATTAAAAATTGCTGATATTCTGGGCACATTCCATACAGATTTATTTTTATGACAACCACATCACACATGTCACTGACAGGCTAAATTCCACCGTTTCCTCCAAGGAAATGAAGAAGAAAGGACCTGCATATGTGCTGCATGCATATATTTCTGCTGCTGCTTAGACTGACATCAATAAACATATGTGCATATATGCCATCAGTAGGATTTCCATTCCCTTATTTCAAAATAATTTTGTGTCATGATGGTCATTGTTGAAATAGTAAAACTGAATCATCTTGACATTTAGGGTATTTATATTTCTATTTTATGTTGTTTTTCATTTCATGTTTCATGGAGATCATAGAATCAAAGAATTACTAAAGACTTATGCCAGAAAAGTTAATGCAATGTCAAAACAGAAAGCACAGCAACTAATTGGCTGCATTATAGAGAATGTAGATTAAAGGGGCTTCAGTCAGAATTAAATTGTTTTGATTCAATGTGTCACTGCATTTATGAGTCCTTCATTTTTGGCATATAAATGAGATTGTGAGCACTAAGGGCAAGGATGGTTTCCTCACAACTATGCAGTATGTGTTACATAAAGAGTTTTCAATTAGTGTGTTCTAAATTGGATTACTAATATTTAACTGAAAAATGTAAGGAAAGAAGAAAGACAACATACAAAGGGTTGAGTCCCTAAAATTACATGTGACTTAGAGCTTAATTTTTACTTTAATTAATTAATTTATTTTTTAATAACTTCTTTTTTTTAAGAGATAGGGCTTGCCCAGTGGTATGGTTTGATTGGGTCCCCACCAAAATCTCAACTTGAATTTTATCTCCCAGAATTCCCAAGTGCTGTGGGAGGGAAACAGGGGGAGGTAATTGAATCACGGGGGCTGGTCTTTCCCGTTCTGTTCTCTTCATGATAGGGAATAAGCCTCATGAGATCTGATGGGTTTATCAAAGCTTTCTACTTCTTCCTCAGTTTCTCTTGCTGCCCCCATATAAGAAGTGCTTTTGGGCTGGGCTCAGTGGCTCACAACTGTAATCCCAGCACTTTGGTAGGTGGATCACTTGGGATCAGGAGTTTGAGACAAGCCTGGCCAACATGGTGAAACCCCAACTCTACTAGAAATACAAAAATTATCCAGGCATGGTGGTGGATGCCTGTAGTCCCAGCTACTCAGGAGGCTGACGTAGTAGAATTACTTGAATCCAGGAGGTGGGGGTTGCAGTGAGCCAAAATCACATCACTGCACTCCAGCCTGGGTGACAAAGGAAGACTCCATCTCGGGGGAAAAAAGAAAGAAAAGAAAAGAAAAGAGAAGAGAAGAGAAGAGAAAAGAGAGAGAGAGAAAGAAAGAAGGAAGGAAGGAAGGAAAGAAAGAAGAGAAAGAAAGAAAAGAAAGAAAGAAAAGAAGTTCTTTTTGCCTCCCATTATGATTGTGAGACCTCACCAGTCATGTGAGACTCTAAGTCCAATTAAATCTCTTTTTCTTCCAAGTCTTGGGTATGTCTTTATCAGCAACGTGAAAACAGACTAAACAGTAAATTGGTATCAATTTACTGAGGCGTTGCTAAGAGGATACCCAAAAATGTGGAAGTGACTTTGGAACTGGGTAACAGGCACAGGTTGGAACAGTTTGGAGGTCTCGAAGAAGACAGGAAAATGTGGAAAAGTTCAGAACTTCCTAGAGAGTTGTTGAATGGCTTTGATGAAAATGCTGATAGTGATATGAACAATAAGATCCAGGCTGAGCTGATCTCAGATGGATTTGAGGTACTTCTTGGGGACTAGAGCAAAGATGACTCTTGTTATGTTTTAACAAAGAGACTGCCCTGACCTAGAGACTTGTGGAACTTTGAACTTGGGAGAGATAATTTAGAGTATCTGGCAGAAGAAATTTTTAAGCAGCAAAACATTCAAAAGATGATGTGGGTCCCGTCAAAAGCATTCCATTTTAAAAATAAACAAAGTGTAAAAGTTTAGAAAATTTGCAGACTGACAATGCAGTAGAAGAGAAAATCCCATTTTCTGAGGAGAAATTCATGCAAGCTCTAGAAATTTGCATAAGTAGCAAGGAGCCTAATGTTAATCCCCAAGACTGTGGGAAAAATATTTCCAGGCCATGTAAGAGACCTTCATGGCAAACCCTCCCATCACAGGCCTGGAGGCCCAGGAGGAAAAAGTGGTTTCGTGGGCTGGGCCCAGGGTCCCTATGCTGTGTGCAGCCTAGGTACTTGGTACCCTGTGTCCCAGCTGCTCCAACCATGGCTGAAAGGAGCCAACATACACTTGAGCTGTGGCTTCAGTGGGTGGAAGCCCCTAACCTTGACAGCTTCCATGTGGTGTTGAGCCCGCAGGTGCACAGAAGTCAAGAATTGAGGTTTGGTAACCTCCACCTAGATTTTAGAAGATGTATGAAAATGCCTGGATGCCCCGGCAAAAGTTTGCTGAAGGGCTGGGCCCTCTTGAGAACCTCTGCTAGGGCAATGCAGAAGAGAAATGTGGGGTTGGAATCCCCACACAGTGTCCTTACTGGAGCACTGCCTAGTGGAGCTGTGAGAAAAGGGCCACCGTCCTCCAGACCCCAGAATGGTAGATCCACCAACAGCTTATACTGTGTGCCTAGAAAAGCCGCAGACACTCAACACCAGCCCATGAAAGCAGCTGGGAGAGAGGCTGTACCTTGTAAAGCCACAGGGGTGGAACTTCCCAAGACCATGGGCACCCACCTCTTGCATCAGTGTGACCTGGATGTGAGACCTGGAGTCTAAGGAGATCATTTTGGAACTTTAAAATTTGACTGCCTTGCTGAATTTCGGACTTGCATGGGGCCTGTAACGCCTTTGTTTTGGCCTTTTTTTCCCATTTGGAATGGCTGTATTTACCCAATACCTGTACCCCCATTGTAACTAGCTTGCTTTTGATTTTACAGGCTCATAGGTGGAAGGGACTTGCATTGTCTCAGATGAGACTTTGGACTGTGGACTTTTGAATTAATGCTGAAATAAGACTTTGGGGGACTGTTGGGAAGGCATGATTAGTTTTAAAATGTGAGGACATGAGATTTGGAGGGGCCGGGGCACAAAGATATGGTTTGGCTGAGTCGCCACCCAGAACTCAAGTTGAATTGTGTCTCTCAGAATTCCCACGTGTTGTGGGGGAGACCAGAGGATGGTAATTAAATCATGGAGGCTGGTCTTTCCCATGCTATTCTCATGATAGTGAATAAGTCTCATGAGATTTGATGGGTTTATCAGGGATTTCTGCTTTTGCTTCTTCCTCATTTTCTCTTGGCACCATCATGTAAGAAATGGCTTTCACCTCCCACCATAATTCTGAGGTCTCTCCAACCATGTGGAGCTGTAAGTCCAATTAAACCTCTTTTTCTTCCCAGTCTCAGGTATGTGTTTGTCAGCAGTGTGAAAACAGACTAATACACCCAGGCTGGAGAGAATCACCCAGGCTGGCACAATCATAGCTCACTGTAATCTTGACCTCCTAGACTCAAGGGCTCTTCCCATCTCCCAAGCACCTAGGACCATGGGTAAACACCACCATACCTGGACAACTTTTTAAAAAAAAATTTGTAGAGATAGAATCTCACTCTGTTGCCCAGGCTGCTCTGAAACTCCTGGCTTCAAGCAATCTTTCTGCCTCAGCCTCCCAAAGCACTGGGATTACAGGTGTGAGCCATGGCACCTGACCCTGACTTAGAACTCTAAATGCATGTTTCTTCTCAAAGTAACAAAAATTAAGTTCACTCACTTATTCACTTCAACAACTAATTTTAAGTTTAGACTTAATGACTTTGCTAAATACTGCTAATAAGCAACTGGAAAAGTTTTATTTTAGCTCATAAAACTGCTTTTTTGCAGTTTAGTAGAAAACATGTTGACAATTCAATCAACATGCAGATGCTCTATCTACTGAGACTAACATAGAAAGCTGTACTGGAAAATCAATGGTGACATGACTGTTGAAAGCCTGTGGAATGTCACAGGTAGACCTGAATAGGAAAACATTGAGAAAGAGCACACCAGACAAAACAAAGAGCACATACAATGGCACTGGAGACTATATATATTGACATATTTGTGGAGAATATTTGTTTATAATTAAGAAAAGGGAAAACCGGCAAATCTTAGACCAGATAATGGTTTTATGTGCATAGGAGATTGAGGAGTCATAAAGAAGTTTTATGCTGAAGGAATATGATACTGTATGTAGCTTTGAAATGACTCCAAGCACTTACATAGCTTGATATGTGATATTTTTGTTTTGGAGAGTATTTCCCCCTCTTTTAAAATGTGACATCTTATCAGAACCCGTGTGTGAGAACTTGGAGTGAACTCCTCCCTCCTTCAGGGAATGTTAAGTCAAACCTTATCAGACCCCTCCTTATGTGAGTTACTGACCTCAACCACTGGATTTCAAAAATACATATAAACTCTAAAATTTGACAGACACTTTGAGAGCTTAGTTCATGGCAGGGCTACACTCTGTCGGCCACTTCTCTGAAGACCAAGAGTGTAGGCTGTGACAGGCTGGTTTCTGTCAGCTACTCCACTGAACACCAAGAGCTCAGGTTGCGACAGGGTGACACCCTGTTAGCCTTGGAGTTAATCTCCAAAGCCTCTCCTGCTGACACCCGCACAGCCCCCTAACATCAGGGAACCTCACGTGTTGTCCCAGATCTCTGCTGCGGTGGTCAAGTCAGCTCCTCCTGAGAACTGCATGTATTACATAAAGGCACACCTCAAACTTTCATTAGACTTTACTTGCCACAGAGGCCTGCTTCCATCCTAATTGAGCAAGTAGACTTTAATGGTTTTGGAACTCACTCACTATGTGGTTAATGTACCTTGTCTATTAAGTGTATTTCTTGTAAGGTTTGTTTATGTTATTCTCCTTTTCTTTAAGCATTGTGAACCTAAAAAAAAAAAAAAATCCGTGATTTATTGCCATGCAAAGATAAATGTTTTTAGATGATGACAACAAATAGTAAATAATCAAGATTTCTAAGGGGAGAAGTTTGAAAGCACAAAAACCAGTTAAGAGGCTTATATAATAGGCAAAGTTAGAAAAGGTGAGAACATGAACAAAGGCAGTACCAGTAAAGTAAAATGAAATATTTTGTAGTTTTTGAAAGAAATGAGGGCAATTAGATATTGAAGACTGAAGATGAAATCTAGAAAAATTCTTCCCTTTCTGGACTAAGTGGCTGGCTGACTGGATGACAGTGTCTCATGCCAACATAGAAAGTTCTATTTAGCCCACAATATTGCCAAAGCACTGATCATACATATCTATATTCCGATGTCAGTGCTGTCTCCCCTGGAACATTGGGTGATAGGGCCAAGGAGAGTTTTCCCTGAGTTTATGTGTTCTTATTTAAATGCTTAAGGTAGTATAATAGATCTGTGGTGGTAGAATAGAGAGGAATGGGAACACAGCTATGTTTCTTTCTTTCAGTTTTCTGCCTGGAAAACACTTAATCTGAAGTGCATTTGTTTCTAGAGTGTCCTTATTCTTATCCTTTATGTGTCATAGGAAGACTTAATCATATAAACTAGTTTGTAACCCTTAATTTTGTTCCTAGGTTAGGCTATATTGCATACATAACAAAAATTTGTTCTATTTAAGATCATCTTTGAAACGCTGAAGTTAATACAAGTTCTCTCCAAAGAGTGAACTTTATAATCAGGGATGCTGGATGATGGAACTAACCTTAAGTTTCTGGCTTCTCTGGATTTGTAAGTAAAAGTAGATAAAACAATGGAAGATGCAGCATAGGATGAGTGGGCAGTATGGAAATAGAATATGCTAATATAATCTGTTTCAAACACCTTTTTATTTGTGTTGCTTCATGTTATTTTCTGTAGCCAATTCTGTTTTTCCTCGATAAGCTTTATGATTAAGACATGTTTTAGCACAGCACGTCCTATAAACAAGTGATGTCACATGAAATGCCTATGTCTTATGTTCTTGAGAGAGCTACTTTTTGTCAGATACCAAGTTGAACTTTATGTGAAAATTTAAAAGTACTCCAATCAAGCCATTCCTAGTAGATCAAACCCTTTTGAATGTTAAGGGGATGGAAAGAGTGCTAATTAACAGGTTGTATATGTGTTTTTATTTAAAAAAGTAAAAACACATTTTATAATTTTTCAATCCATGGTGTTTCCAGTCAGTGTTGCACAATGGTGAATCAAGTGAGACATAACAGATATGCAATTTAACATAGACTGTTTCCTTGACTTACTTCAACCCATAGTCCGTGCAAACAAAACAAAATTACAAAAGTAATAATGAGCAACAGGTATATGACCTCCTTAGACTTTTGTAATCATAAGGGTAAATATTATTCTTTTCCTACATCATGCAATTTAAAAATTTTATTTTTAAATTTACGTGTATTAATTGTATGTATTTATGGGGGTTTGTACTGATGTTTTGATACATATAGTGTATGGCAATCAGATCAGGGTGTTAACATACCCATCGTCTGAAACATTTATCATTTCTTTGTGATGGGAACATTGAATAGCCTCCTAGATATTTGAAACAACATAATATATATTATTGTTAACTATCCCCATCCTCTAGTGATATAAAACACTAGGACTTATTTCTCCTATGTAGTTATACCCATAATTCAAATTTCATCCCTAATTTCCTCATACTCTATCTGTAGCACAACTCCACCCAATTTCTTCCCAGTTTTTTTTTTAAACCGGGAAAGAGCGAATTAAACCATGTGTTGTTCTACCCCTAATTATTAGTTATACTTTTACAATTTTTCTAATCATAAAGTCATCCTCCTAAGATAGATGCCTTGTTCCTAGAGTTCGGAGTTGTTATGTTCATGGATCAGATGCAAACAGACATTCTGTTACATTTGGTCAAATTCTCTGTTTCGATACAGTAAATTTTCTGGTCTGAATTATTCTATGATTAGTACTGTCCATGCAACAGGAAAAAAAATAAATTGTTTAGTGGGTTGTAAAGCAATTAAATAGTTTCAAAAAATATTTGTATTCCTCCCAAAATGTGTATCAAAAATAGTATTTCTTCATTTTCCAAAAAAAAATTTAATTTTCTTCAATAGAAGAGAATCAAAATTTTGGTTCAGTTTGGTAATTTTAGTTTAATATTGAAATTTGAGCAGTCTTTTTAAGTAACTCTATCTGTTTTGGAATATTTTGCATTCTTTAAGACCCCCTTTCATCTTCTCCAAGTTTGGGTACTCCGTTGGGCTGTATTTGCTAACAAAAAGAAAATACTTCTGATTTGTGTTCCATATTCTTAATATACATTGTGACTCGTATCTTTTCTGAAAATTAAATGAAAATCAGTTTCTGAAGCTTGAAGCAGATATAATGCATGGTCTGAACTCTCTGCTTCATCCAGTTTCATACTTTCCAAATTTGCTTTCCTTATGCTACTGCTGCTGTGGACTCTCTAAGTACTGGCTTAGATTCTCATGTACTTAGCCTTGGTTGTCGGCTCTGCAGTCCTCCATTGTGTCACCACTTTTACATTACAGTGGAAATTCCCTCCAGTAAGGTATGGGGTAGACGCTCAGCCAAATACCACACTTTCCTGAGGGACAAGCAGAAATTTCCTAACCTTTTTCATGATACTTGTGAACTGTGGAGAAGAAATCCCCAGTACCTCCTAGGCCTCAACATGGTATACCAACTATTTTACGTTGATGCCCAGTGTTCAGGCTAACGTGGGGAAGACTGTGAAGTGATCTCTTTTAAGAGTCTTAAACATAATATGAGTTCAAGCAAAAGACTTCGAACTTGTCACTTTTCTTAAAGTAACCTAATCCACCTTGATCACATTATGCTAAAGACCAAAGATCAGATATCTCTGCCTTGTGTCTTTCCTCTCTTCTCTCTCTCTCTTATTTAATGACTCTTTGCTGAAAGATGAATAATTTTATTTTGCTCTCTTTTCCATTCTTAATTGGTATTAATCTATTTTATATCCTCTTCCTCTAGGGCAGAGGCCCTCACGACTTGCACCATGGGCACAAGTGCTATCTTTTCTACATTAATGCTGAAACTTAGTCTGAGTCATTCAGTGCTGATGATTGATATGACGAAATTCAGAAATCATTTCTTTCTATAAAAGCATGACTTATAAGTATGTGGTTGTACTATAAAATGAGATTATAGATATCAGAATTTGTACATTAATATATTAACATATTAAGCATATTGAATGCTACTTTGCATCAAAATTTCAACATTTTTTCTCTTTGTTCCTACTAAAACAACTCTAAAGTATTCCCTTCTTTTTCCCTGCCCGATCTCTTCCAAAAAAGAGAAACATCCAATAATTAGATGCCTCAGGCTATCTAGCAAAAAAAAAGCAAAGATTAATATTTCTCAAGTTATTACCTATATTTCCCATTTTAACTCACTCCTCTGCCTACATCCTTGATTAATGCAGATGACCTTTATGATATGAACACTAAAACAATACTCCTGATTCTACTTACTTAATGAGCACATTTACCAAACTTTACCTTGTGTTTCAGGTATTGTTTACTTATGGTTTTACATATAGATTTTAGCTACTTTAACAATCATCTAAATTTGAATGGAGAAGTTTTTGTGTATTTCATTAAAGAATCATTTTCTGAACAAAGAAATACTGTTTCCATCATGTACTCACAGGAATCTATGACACACACATATTAAGAATCTTTTCATTGAAAGGAATATGAAAAAAATAAGAAAGAATAAGAAAACAATTTAAAATAGTAACAGAAAAAGGTAAAAATGCTGCTTAAAATGGAGAGGTTGTAGTGTGTTGATGTAGGTAATTATTTTTATGGTGATCTTTAGCTAGCTGTCATGATCTTAGATTTTTCTCCCCTGTACAAATGCACTAGGTTTCTTCACCTCATTTGTATCCCCAGCATCCATTCCTTGCTTTCTATAATCCACTTCCAATACAGCTGTCAGAGAAATCATTCTAAAATGCAAATATGATCATGTCACTCTTCCATGGAAACCACTCTGATGGTTTCCTGTTGCTGTTAGAAAAAAATACAAAGCTCCTAGTGTGGTATTCAAGGTCCTTTATGATTTGCTGCTGGTAAATATCTCAGTCTCATCTAGTGCTATGCTTTGCTCCAAGGTAAACTTCCTGTTTACATCCCTTTATTTGTTCCTCCAGGACCACTTTGTATTCTATAGTTTCTGCCTAGAACTCTTAGACTGCCCATTTCCTATTTATATTTTAGGTCTCGTTCTAAATGTCACTTCATTAGAGATTGGTTATGTCGCTAACCAGATTATAATCCGTTAAGTAAGAAACCTATAAAACTTATTACCTGATTATACACCCAATCCTTGGCTTGGTATTTCACAAATATTTTCATATTAACTGGATAAGACAATAGAAGGATAAAATGTGAAAGCTAAATAGAGTAACTAGAGATAGTTGTATTTTTAATGTAAATGACTGGCCTATCACAATTTACTTTTTATTGCATCTTCTTCACTCTATATTGCCATAGTCAATTTATTTTGAATACCAAATTGGTGCCAGTTAGTTATTTTTTATTTGTCAGAATCCCAAAAGACAATGACTTAGCACAATAATAAAAAGAATAAATGACAACATTTTAATAAGATAACTGATTACAGAGGTGTGGGGCAGTTTAATGGAAACCAAGATGGAATTGTGGAGCACTCTGGGAGAAACGATAGAGAGAAACCTGTGACCACATTCACTCATGAAGAAACCAGGAGATGCAGGAGTTGCCAGAACTCAGGAAAGCTGGTAGCTGTTCGGAAGGGCCATGAACACAGAACCTATAGCCTTAAGTAGAAGAATGAAATCACTGACAGTTTCTAGCAGGCCAAATGGGAAAGAACTAAGGAAAAAATTTTGAGATTTACTCTCTTTCTGCCTTCATTTCTCCTGTTGGTGCCTCTCAGGCATACCCAATCAGGAATTAGAGAGCAAGGGAACTGTATTGATGTTCTGATGCACGCAGTTCAACATTCTAGACCACAGAGCTTGGTGGAAAGGTTAAGGGGTGAACCTGGAGGACAAAAAAAGGTAAGCAGGTCAAAGTCACAGAATAAAGTCTGACTTTGTTGCAATATCTTAACTTGGCTAACTTTTAAGTTTTCATACCTGTTATCAAGTTATCTCTATTAGAGCCCTATCAGTGACACCTGTTATTATTTACTTTCCTAAATCATTATTTTGTTGTCTCCTCATACTGTATGTTTACAGAAAAGAGATATGCCTTTCATTTCTGTATGATCAAAAGAAATGTAGTTATCTTTTAAAAGTAACATTTTATTTTAATCATGTGGTATGTGGGGGGGGGTGTATGTATTTGAGGTGTAGGTGTATGTGGTGGGGATTGACTCTATTATTAGGATTTTTTGGTTCTTACCCTTATTGATTTATACACAGCAATAAAATGATTTAGTTTTTAAGATGACAATGCAAATGTATGATAGTTGAATGAAGATGCCAACTTAAGTACTAATTTGATGTTGTTATATGTCACTGTTTCCAAATATGATACTATCTGAAACTTGAAGTGTATACTTTTATTACCAAAGAGTAATTGTTCAGCCTATTGAAAGTATAAAGAGGAATATAATTACATTATGAAAAGAATAAAACATAGCTATGTTGGAATTAATTTTTTCAGGCATTTTTCAATTTATTTAATTTTAATATGTTTAATGTTAATAATTGAAAAATTACCAAGTTTGAACAAACTTAAAGAATTATTAAAGGCGTCCTGTAACAATATAATTATAGGTCAATTTTTCTTATTTATACCTTTTGTTTTACAAATACCTTACTTAAGATCCAATTTAGCTCAGACTATACTGAAAGAAAGCTATTGTTTTACTTTTTATTTGTCACAGAAGTTAGGCATTTTCTCAATACACTATATAAGGCTGTATACATAAATTGGCATATTTGCAGATAGAAGTTTCCAACTTTTGTTCCCTAGGTGAAATTGTGAGTAAGTAAAAATTGATACTTCAGTAAATCGTTATTTTAAAATGTGTAGTAAATGTAATTTTAGGATATGACATATATGTCTCATGGATGAAGTAATGACTGCATTAGCTACTACTTAAAGAAGTAACAATAGTTGTGTGTGGCACCTGTAATCTTAGGTGCTTGGAGGCTGAAGAGGGAGGATCACTTGAGAGCAGGAGTTTGAGGCTGCAGTGAGCTATGATTTTACCACTGCAGTTCAGCCAGGGACCAGAGCAAGTCCCTGTCTCTAGAAAAGAAAAATAAATAAATAATGTAACAATATACAGGGACTCCCATTTGTTGGGGCTTATTCTATGCACTTTAAAAAGTTCACTCTAGGGAGGTGCCACTTTATGGCATTAAAAGCAAATTAGACTCCACCTTGAGTGTGTGTTTGAAAAGGGATGCAGAAACAAAGGATTAAGCAAAAATGGATTAATCAAAGAAATAGACAGAGATATAGATCACTACATTTGTTAAACATATCATAGAAAATCCTTGACATTGAAGATTATTAAAGTATTTACTTGTTTTTTTTTTTTTTTTTTTTGGTCTCAATATTATATTTGTGTCATAACAAACATTCTATTTTGCTGATTTTATACATATATCTATATGTATGTATATTTACTCTTTATAGAGTGATTTACTAAAATCTTGATCAGATTATTTTATATCCCTGGAAAGAAAATGTAGTAGTGACAGTCTAGGACCTTCAGGACTAAATACAAATGAATTAAGCTGACAATGTAGGCCGTAATATAGGCATCATTGCCAATTACATTGTATATTTCTTCAGAAAAAGAAGGTAATGACACAAATAGTCTAATTTTTGAATGATTTTATAGATTTGCTAATAGAGGAGAAGTGAGATAAAACTTTCCAGAAAGTTTGATAGATATTTGCTGACTGGATTGGAAGAGGAATGGGCTGTGTAGTTGACCATATTCAAAGCACCTGCATTAATTAGGTTTAAAGTGAATAAAGGGGCATTTTAGGAAGTTGAAGGAATGAACAGCAGTGACATTTCAAAGGATGCATTGAGAAGGCTTATTGTTTAATTGGATAAGAATGGGTCTCTAGAGAGAGATTTCAAATATAATCTTAGCTTTTCAGTTCTGCAACTGAGAAAATAGTGTTATAATGAAGAGATTTGGAAATTGAATGGAAGATCTTGTGAAACAAAATAATATCAGGTTTTTGATGCTTTTATTTTCAGGTGACAATGAGACTTTTAAGTGGAAATCTACTCTAGAGAGCTGGGAATATAAAACTAGAGCTTGAGGTCAGAGGTATAATATAAAGGTTATCAACACAGAGGTAATAGCAATTGAACTAAAGTAACAAAAGAATGTTTTCATAAAATGATAGGAAGAGAGAAACACATGCAAGGTATACATTAAATAAAAATTTAAAAAGGAATAGAAAAACACAGAAAGAAGAACTAAGTAATGTCTTCATAGTTTTTCATACACTTCTTTTTTTTTTTTTTTTTTTTTTGAGACGGAGTCTCACTCTGTCCACCAGGCTGAAGTGCAGTGGCGCGATCTCGGCTCACTGCAAGCGCCGCCTCCTGGGTTCATGCCATTCTCCTGCCTCAGCCTCCCGAGTAGCTGGGACTACAGGCGCCCGCCACCGCGCCCGGCTAATTTTTTTTTTTTGTATTTTTAGTAGAGACAGGGTTTCACTGTGGTCTCGATCTCCTGACCTTGTGATCCGCCCGCCTCGGCCTCCCTAAGTGCTGTGATTACAGGCATGAGCCACCGCGCCCGGCCGCTTTTTCATACACTTCTTAATTGGAATCTCCCAACCTTTTCAAGACCCAGGCCATACATTATTAAATATTAAAGTTTTTTTTCTACTTTTTAACCAAATGCATAGTATTTCGTGAAAATGTTAAGAGATTGCAACAAGGTCAGATAACTATTCTTATTTGGAATCACCTAATCTTTTCAAGACCCAGGTCATACATTATAAAATATTAAAGTTCTTCTACTCTTTAAATAAATACATAGATGGATAAATAGCTTTCTCATATGTTTTCATTAAATTCTGTTTCTTCAATAAAATATTTGTTCAAATCCATATATAGTTTGTTACATATATATCTCAGTTTCTCATCTTGTAGTAAAGCCCTTATAGTAAATCACCTTGAGATTTTACCCTAATTGCAAGTTAACCCACCACAGTTTATGGATTCTGGGTCTTTTCTTAAATAAGAAAAATGCTCTTTGAATTTTATTAAACTAGAATATCAAGTACCAATATTAATATCAAAATAACAAGTCCTCCTTCCAATGACACACAAAGACAGTAGTCCTCTGGCCAACTTTATTTTCAGGGCATAGGTTCCAAGACCCCAGTGGATCCTGAAGTCATGGATAGTATGAACCCTATATATACTATGATTTTTCTGTACATACATACTTACCATAAAGTTTAATTTACAAATGAGGCATGGTAAGAGATTAACAACAACTAGTAATAAAGTAATATAATATGCTGTAATAAAATGTATGTGGATGTGGTCTCTCTCTCAAAATATTTTATTGTACATAATATTTTTGGAGTACAGTTGTCCATGGGTAACTGGAACCACAGAAAGCTCAACAATAGGTAAGGGGAAACTACTGTATAGATAGATGTGAATTTGTTTTACTGTGAGTCATGTTCATTCACATTACTCAATTATTATGTCTCTTACCAGGTGTGCTGATTTTCTGTTGTCTTAAATGACAGTTTCTCTCCTGTATTTTTAAACCTTTTCATTTTCTCTTTAGCTTTATTTCAGCTGGTGAACTTATAAAATAGAAACCATCTAACAACAGCTACCTCATTGTCCCACCCACACATTAGCTAGTTTACTTCGTGATTTTGCTTTCCTTGAGTGACTATAGATTAAATATCCTTGGTCCTATGTAAGGCTAGCCATTCTAAATTTCAACCTGTCTCATCTTAAGTGCTTTCCTCTTTGTCTAACTCATGAGTTTCTCACTGTGTACTAGATCATTCTCATTAGCAATCAATCATGAAGTATCTCATCTTAAACAAATACTCTCCATTGATTTCACATTCTACTCCACCAACACAACAAAGATTCATGAAACAATTGAATAAATTCCTGTCTTTCTTCAGATTAGATTTCAATCTAATAAATACATGATAATTTTGTAGTAAATATACTAATGGTTGCCTCTCTTATTTAACCTTTCAGGAGAAATAAATGTAACTGACCTCTCTCTTCTTTTTGAAATTTTTCTTTCCTTTCACTTCTGTGAAAGCATATCCTTCTGGATTTTCTTCTCTTTCACAGGGCAAGTCTATTTATGCTCTGTTTCCTGCTCTTCTCTTGAATTTGATCTCTAAATGTCAGAATGCCTAGGGTCTTTGTCCTGGCCTCCTTATTGTTTTCTACCTCTATGCAATATTGTTTGATTCTAAAGTCTTAAATACTACCCATTTTCTACAATTTCCACATGTATATAAAGCCTAGACATAGCCATAAACTAAAGACTAGTATTTCTAACTTACTTGTCCATTAGGATTAGAAAGAAAAACTGAAGCCTAATAAAACCCCGTATTTCATTATATATCTACAACCCTTCAGTGTCCCAACCTCAGCCAATGTTATCACCATTCACCAAGATTTGTTCAGTACAATGCAAGATATTCCTGATCTTTGATTTTTTTTTTTTTTTGCTAATTTCCTGTATTTGATGCAATTCTTACTGATTATTCTCCCCAAAAAACCTGATAAATCTTCCCAAATAACCTGTTCTAGTTTGTAGACATTACCTACAGCAATCACGTCACTCCAGGCACACAGTTGATTTATTTCTCTGCAATGAACCAAATCAGTATTTAAAGAACATTTATTTTAGCTATTTTCTCTGAATGTGAGGTTCTTATCCTTGCTGTTTTCTTAACTGCCGCACCACTGACATCCAAATCTTAAATTAAGCTCCACCCTAACTTAAGGTATTCAAATTTACATTGAATCAGAAAAAAGTTGACAAAGACTCTCTGCTTGACCAAAGTTTAGACAGGTTCCTCTGAGCCCTCTTCTCAACTAGGTATTGACTATAACCTCTGTCTTTGCTGGGTCTGCCTAGCTCGGTTTAGTGAGAACCATGCTAAGCCAGTTTCGAGAGAATCCCTCACCCCTGGTATCTGATCACCTATGATATAATCAAATTATTCATCCACATATTGCAACCTATTTACCTTGGCCTGCCTTCAGCAAGAATCGTATTACGACAGTTTAGCAGGAAGGTCCCTACCCTTGATTTCTCCTCTTAATAATTTTCCATCCACTGACTCTCTTCACTCAGCTCATTGGCAGTATATCCCTAGCTACCTTTGTTGTATTTGGAGTTGAGCCTAACCTCTGTCCCAGACTGCAGTATTATTATTGCAATAGTTTTGAATAAAGCCTTCCTTAGCATTTTAGCAAGTGTTATAATAATTTGTTCTTTAAGAAGATTTAACTACATCATTCAGTCTAAAGTACTCACTCAGTTACTCTCATTCTATCCAGATTGTTTTATATTTCTATGTAACACACTGCCTGATAGTGTTAATATTCCTTGGTACCTTTCCTTCCTTTCATCCTTTCTTCTTTTTTTTCTCATCCATGTTTTTACTTTATTCTTATCTTTCCTTTTTTCTTTGTTGCTTCTCTTCATTTTAATGTAAGGTTAATTTAAGCAGATACATTATCTTTATTTTATCACTGTATCCCCAGTGACAGAAGAGTGATTGCAGGCAAGAGCCTGTTAAATCAATCATTGAATGGTTACAACATTCAAGTACATATTTATATAAGGATAAAGATGAAAGATATAAAATTTAAAATAAAGATAAAAAGATATTTGTCCATAGTGGAAAAATACTGTGTAGGACATTATAAATGATGTGGTTGATATTATAAATTATACTCTCTAAAAGACATGAGTAGGTATAAAATGAACTAAAACAAATGAGACTATGTAAAAAGTAATTGTCACACTTCAAATTAATCTAACCTTTCCTAATACTATGAAAATTCACATCTTATATTTAATAACAATAGAACATAGATCAGGTGTAGTGGCTCATGCCTGTCATCCTAGCACTTTGGGAGGCTGAGGCAGGTGGATTACCTGAGCTCAGGAGTTTGAGACCAGCCTGGGCAACACGGTGAAACCCTGTCTCTACTACAATGCAAAAATTTAGCCGGGCGTGGTGGTGTGCTCCTGTAATCCCAGCTACTCGAGAGGCTGAGACAGGAGAATCGCTTGAACCTGGGAGGCGAGGTTGCAGTGAGCCGAGATCACACCACTGCACCCAGCCTGGGCAACAGAGCCAGAATCCATCCCAAAACAAACAAACAAACAAAACAAATAAAACCCCACACAATAGGATATGTTAAACATATTTGTTTTTCTTATCAGATATTGCAAATAGAATCAAACAAAGTATGTTTATTTTGGGATTTTTAACATATCATAAAATTCAGTTAACAATCACACGATCATTTTTATGAAATGATTGTTAACTGCTGTTATAGATAAGGTAACATAGAGAGAAAGATGACTAGTTGATTGATCAAATCACAAGCTTAGTGCTATCTATTTCTCATTAAAGTCACCACAAGTCTATCCTTATCTTTTTTAATTTTATGGCCATGAGTGCAACTGTATATGTTGCCCAGGGTGATTAAGCTCTGGTGGAATTATTGATGCATGCATCTGTTATCATAACCTGTATAATGATTTATTTATCTCAAATGAAAATGTAATTACTAAGAAAACACAAATATGTTGCTTTCTGCCATAAAAAAAAATCTGCTTAGGACAGATAACTTTCTTTTAAAAGCCAAATTCAAAATAAATGACCATAGATTATTAGTATCTGATGAATTTAACTCTATGACAAGGCAGAAAAGTAAGAAGGAAGCAAGGAAGGAAGGAAGGAAGGAAGGAAGGAAGGAAGGAAAAAGAAAAGAGCATAAGCCTATTGTCCCAAATGTAAAATATAAGTTTTCAAATACAAAGGTTTACATATTTTTAAATGTCATAAGAGGGAGAACAAATTATCAAGAGCATGATACATAAATTTACATTAGAAAGTCAATCTGTGTCTAGGAACTTAAAGTGCAATTACATTATTGAGTTTGTTTGGTTTAATGTACTGACATCTACACATCTGAATAACTGCTGAAAATGAGATTAATCTTGTAGGGTAAATATGTACATGAAATACTCATGTGGCCTAGTCAGAACTAGGTCAGGTTTGAAATGCTTCTTGTTGGTGATTTGTTTTTCTGAGGCTTAGCTGTGCCTTTCAAAAAGTAACAAGGAAGAGAAAAGAGTAGACTTCAGTAGTCCTGTGGAGTTCCCAGCAGAGTTTCCGGGTGGAGAGAAAGAAAATAACAGAGAGTGTTTCAAAGTGTTCCTGTTGATTTGCTAAAATTTATACCAGGCTGCTCCTGTTGTGCTGCTTTTTTCTCGTTTTGATTATATAAAACATTTAGGTTCTTTTCTATTTGCAAGACATTCTGAGGCCATGTTTCACCAAATAGACTATCACAAGATACTGTTATGGCCTTTTGTTTCTGTTGTTTTAGCAAAGTATTTTATATCTATTAGTTAAACAAGAAAATTTTGTTCAAATTATTTTTTCCAAAATGCTATGGCTGACTCAAAAGATTCACATTTTCTTTTCTCTTCTCTATCAGCAAAAATACAAGACAAAAAGCCCTGACAGTCCTGTCTTCTGTATTCTACCCATTTGTTGCTATAATGAAGTAATCATTTTAAGCAACGCCATGATAGTAAGTCGGTGTTTCACCAGCATCATTGTTTAATGTCAGGATGCACAGAAGTCTGTGGCAAGTGTAATGGAGACTTCTATGAGATATTAATCTTTTGCAGCGATATCTTACTGACCTGGTAGATTTCTCAGTGGGTCTATCTTTAAAGATAATTTCCCAAATATCTGACTAAATATGGCTGAACCCAAACCAATCACATTTGTGGGAATGTACAGTGGACCAAGGAGCCTCAACAAAACATTCCCATAATTTCCAAGCAAAAGATTTCATCAGTTTATACATATCGGTTATTCATTTGTTTAAAATATATTTGAATGCCAACTATATTCTAGGTTGAGGTGTCTAATAGGGTAAAATTTCCATTTCTCTTCCCTTTACAGTTTTTTATTAACATGTATATGGGTATGGGTGTGTGTGTGTGTGTGTGTGTGTGTGTGTGTGTATGTGTGTGTACATATTTAAAATCAGCCTCGCAACCATTCATGAGCCTGTGAAGTTCAGCCATGTTGAACACTCAGGGACTCATCAATATTTTCTTTGTCTAATTATGTGATGTGTTTCAGATGTTTAGTGAACCCATTCCCAGATGTCCTCCATATCAAGTAATCACCGATCTAATGAATTGTAACTTTGTAAGGTGTGTTTTTAAGATTAGTGGAGTAAATGGAGTGTTGGAGAGATTTAGTTAAGAGGTAGGAAACATATGTTTGTTTTAGGGTCACTTTTGAATGTGTGTGAGGGCAGCAGGACTTCCAAACTTATTTTTTTAAGTCTATTTTTTTCATTCATGGGTTGTGTAGGTAGATATGGAATTTAATTTTACATAGGTTCTTTACTGAAATGCAAATACAGATTGCCATGTTACAAACGTCGGGGGCATTTCTGTATTAGTAAATAAGCATTTTGAAACCTTCTTTAATCCAGTTTCAGACATTTATCAATTCTAAATATGAATTGTTCTGTCTCATAAATCTCCAAGTGCAGTGAGTGTATACTTGTATGTATAATGTGTGCATATTTAAACCATTGTGTCTTATGTAAATCAAAGTAGAAAAATTCAAACTGCATGAATATTGTGCTTCATTAGAAGATTAAGTGCTTGAGGATACCTGCTTGGTTTCTAAAAAGAAGTTGCAATGGCTTTTAACCTCAATTCCAAAGAAGACACATGGGGCAATTTGGACCATCACTTATCTACTGAGTTGATCCTCCTTTAGAGAACTTGAAGCTTCTCTTTGGTATCCCCCTCATTTATCATATTTAGGAAGACACTCAGGGGTCCAGTGACAAATGCAGATTACTAATATTACTTAAATTTTCTTTGTTGATTGTCTGGCTGTAGGCTTTAAATATACATACAAAATATTGAACTAAACCTCACAATTCTTGGGACCATTCATCACTATTGAACTCAATCTTTTATCAAAATCCTTACTAATTTTCAGTAAATCAGAGGGAAAGATACTTATTATCAGACCATAAATAAGATTTGTAGCTTTCAAAACAAATATGGCATAAGAATTACACTAAAAGGCAAATGATATTAAACAATGGAAAGTCACCTTATGAAATACATTTTTCATTCATTTGGTTTTCTTTACACTCTGATTTTATCAAAATGTATAACATGTTCCTTAATAATAACTTTTAAACAACTCTGGAATTACTGCTAAAAATATTATTCAATACAAAGTGAATAATTTGATTCACAACAGGGATTTATCTGGAAAGAAAATTCTAATAAATCTTCCATCCCAGCGGGTCATTTTGACAAGTGCAATAACAGAAGCTGCGGTTGGCAGGCTCTACAAGTGATATCTTGGCCTGTTACCATCACTCTGGCCATAAGACATGAATTAGCTTCTACAAAGCTTAATAATAAAAGTTACTGTCTTTGACCTTTGAGGAGATACTTATGAATAGGTAAGCATTTTTTTGTTGTCTGAATTATAAATTATATTTAACTATTTTACTATGTTAGTCATTCATATAATTGACATTTGAGATATTTAACAGAAGTCTATTGAATGACAGTGAAATTAACTGATACCTGATTTACTTGAGAAGATACACGTAATTTAGGCTAGAAAAATATACCTCTATTCCTTTTTTATTGTCCTTCTGAGGAAGTAAGTTGTATGAGTATAAGCAGTGCAGAGTGCAAGAAGCTATTTCAAAAGCGTTCCAGAGACTGAAAATGTAGAGTCTTAACAGTGATTAACGCTTAATTGGCAAAAATGTGAAGCTGTTCCCAGTAACTCTACTTGTTGCTCCATGCTGTGTTTAGCAGATTGCAATAGAGGAGATGTCAACAACCTAGGTATCATTGTGAAATTCAGGGGGACAGTGTTGCTTGTCATAAGACTTGGGTGCTCCACTGCTAGGTAGTGAGCACTAGCTAGCGATGTTAGATATTCCATGAGAAACCACAATGCCCATAATATTCAAGATGCAAACCCTATTTATAATTACAAAGTAATGTTAGCTGGATATGAATATATAGCAAATTTATCCTAAATACAGATAGTGTATATACATCTTAGAAATTATACTTTATTATGTTTGGAATTTTACCAATAAATCTTCACCACAGAGCAGCTTAATACATTTGAGTCTGCATTTGTAGCAGTCACATTCATGATTATTCTATACACTATTGCAAATATCTGATTTCTTTAGCATACGTTCTAGTGTTGTCATGTTCAAGTACTTATTGACATGCACGTTATTTCAAAACTTTATTTTTATTTTCTTCTATATAATAAGTATAGTATCAATTATTTTGAAATTAAGTGCATAGGATTCTGTAATTTTTTTCAGGAGAGCAAAAAAAGGACTTTCAAAATATTTATTTTAGAAAACTGTCATTGTGTCTTACAGAGTTAAGAACCAATGTTGTTAGAAGTTGCCCAGAGAAATGGGTACTGCAAAAATCCACGGTACTGGAGTTGAGTTAAAAGACCTGGGTTACGATCTTGACTCTGCTTTGTATAAGTTTCTGGGTCTCATCTGTGAAGTGCAAATAATTACATATAGTTTCCATATCTTCTGTAATTTATATGACTGATGTGGAATTCTGCCTGTAAAAAAAACTTTGTAAATTGTAAAGGAGGATACAAATGAAGCTATTGTTACTCAGGAAATGTAGAAGGGCCCCAACTTAACAGTTGTTAAACGTAAGATTTTTTTCACATTACAATGGGTTTATCAGGTGTTAAATGCATTTTTGACTTCACAATATTTTCAACTTATAATGAATTTATGGGAACATAACCCCCTTGTTCTTGAGGTGCATCTGTACTGCAAGTGAGCTTCTTCTGTTGAAAGGTGTATTTGATTTCAAAGATTATCAAAGTCATCTCTTTATCACAGATTTTAGGAGTAACCACCACAAAAATAACAGAACTTTCTCCACTTCTTAGCAAGCATTTGAAAGCCCATTTTAGTAAAAGGCATTGCTCTGAGTCTAGAAGATAAAAAGAGTGAGTATGACAAATATACATTAAGTCCAGCTACTTTTAGCATTTGTACGTAATTATATTTATTATCTATAGTAATACCTTCTAGTACCACCTTCTAGTACACACCAGGCTTTTTCCTAATTTGTCACTAATATGTAATTTATAGGTAAAATATCTTATATCATTTCAAAAATGCTATATAAGTGAAATCTTACTCAAAGTAAATTTGAGATTTTTTTTTTTTTCACAAAGCATAATTCCCTGGAAATTAATTTAAGGTGTTAAGTTAGTTCCTTCCTATTGCAAAGTTCTATTCCATAGTATGTATATACCACATTTTAACTATTTCCTATTGAAGGACATCTGGGATAATTTGGGGATACAAGTCAAGCTGTTATAAACATTATGGTACAGTTTTTGTGTGAACATAACTTTCCCTTTCTCTGGGATAAATGCCTAAGTGTGCAGTGCCTAAGTTGAATCACGTGGTAATTTCTCCTCAACCAGCTAATTAGCAACCTTAATTCTATCTGCAAACTTCGTTTTCTTTTTAATTAATATGGTTTGGCTCTGTGTCCCTACCCAAATTTTGTCTCAAATTGTAATCCCCACATGTCAAAGGAGAGACCTGGTTTGAGGTGATTGGATCATGAAGGTGATTTTTCCCATGCTGTTCCTAGGATAGTAAGGGAATTCTCATGAGATATTGATGATTTAAAAGTGTGGCAGTTTCTGCTGTGCTCTTTCTCTCCCTCCTACTGCTTTGTGAAGAAGGTGCCTGCTTCCCTTTTCCTGTCTGCCATGATTGTAAGTTTCCTGAGGCCTGCCCCGCCATGCAAAATTGTGAGTCAATTAAACCTCTCTCTTTTATAAATTACCCATACTTGGGTATTTCTTTATAGCAGCATGAGAATGGACTAATACAGAGAATTGGTACTGGGTAATGGGGCCTTGCTATAAAGATAGCCTGAAAATGTGGAAGCAACTTTGGAACTGGGTAACAGGAAGAGGTCGGAACAGTTCAGAGGGCTCAGAAGAAGATAGGAAGATGTGGGAAAGTTTGGAACTTCCTAGAGACTTGTTGAATGGTTTTGAGCAAAAATCTGGTAGTAATATGGACAATGAAGTCCAGGCTGAAGAGGTCTTCACCTAAAGTTCATATTTTGCTTTAGGGTTTTATTCTTGGTGCTGTGTATTCTATGGGTTTTGACAAATGTATAATGACATATAGCCACCGTGATAGTATCATACATAATAGTTTCACTCTCTGTGATGGTAAATTGTATGTGTCAACTTGACTGAGTTAAGACATAACCACACAATTGTTAAAACATTATTTCTGTGTGTGACTGTGAGAGATATGCTGAGTAAAGGACATCTGCTTTCACCAGTGTTGGCAGACATCATCTAATCCATTGAGAGCCTAAACAGAACAAAAAAGCAGAGGAAGGGTAAATTTTATCTTTCTATCTTTCTTCCTCTCTCTTTCTTTCTTTTCTTCTCTCTTCCTTCCTTCCTTCCTTCCTTCCTTCCTTCCTTCCTTCCTTCCTTCCTTCCTTCCTTCCTTCCTTCCTTTCTCTCTCTCTTTCTTTCTCTCTCTGTCTCTCCTTCTTCCTCCCTTCCTCCCTCCTTCCTTCCTTCCTTCCTTCCTTCCTTCCTTCCTTCCTTCCTTC
>NW_022313171.1:0-384 GCF_002776525.5 Piliocolobus tephrosceles | reverse complement strand
CTGGAGTGCAGTGACCGGATCTCAGCTCACTGCAAGCTCCGCCTCCTGGGTTTACGCCATTCTCCTGCCTCAGCCTCCCGAGTAGCTGGGACTACAGGCGCCCGCCACCTCGCCCGGCTAGTTTTTGTATTTTTAGTAGAGACGGGGTTTCACCGTGTTAGCCAGGATGGTCTCGATCTCCTGACCTCGTGATCCGCCCGTCTCGGCCTCCCAAAGTGCTGGGATTACAGGCTTGAGCCACCGCGCCCGGCCTCTCTCTTTCTTTCTCTCTCTCTCTCTCTCTCCTTCCTCCCTCCCTCCCTCCCTCCCTTCCTTCCTTCCTTCCTTCCTTCCTTCCTTCCTTCCTTCCTTCCTTCCTCCCTCCCTCCCTCCCTCCCTCTCTCC
>NW_022313170.1:0-4016 GCF_002776525.5 Piliocolobus tephrosceles | reverse complement strand
AATCCACAGGCTTAACATTTTAGCTGTAATCATGGGTTATTAGTCAATACAGGCAAACTCTGAAATAAACTACATCAAACATGAGTTCTAAAACGGCATGGACTGACTCTCAGCATGCACCTTATCCTACCTTCAAGTATCTTCATATTTCACTGTCCAAGCTTCAATAATTTCCTTGCATATTTGATGGTATATTTTCTCATGCTGTTTACAGTAAATTTTGAGAGGAAACATCAAAGCAAACATACTTTCCCTTGGTCATCATTATTTGTACATCAAGTAGGTCATAATTAGGTACTATAACTTACTGATACTCTTAATTACCAAGATTTGCATTTTATTTAAATTATTTATTCATTGAATTTTAAATCTATGTTGCTTATATTTGAGATACTTGTTAATATTAGATATATATCAACATTCATAAACATTTATTTATAAGTCTTCATGTTACCATAGATGATACTAAGGTAAAAAATTATAGCCATTAACTAAGGTTGCCCTGCTAAATTTGGGAAAAACAGGGTCTGGGAACTAGATTCTCCTGATTTTTAGTGCAGTCAGTTTTCACTAGTTAATACCGTACTCTACTTAGTTAGCTAAGTAGAGGCAGAGGTTTCAGGTGAACAAGACGGGAGAATGTTGAAAAAGATGCTATTCATCTTATTGCTAGTGACAAATATATCCTCTTTAATTACTGCCATAGACATTAAAGAAAGAATTGCGTGATCTCTCATTTTCCCTTTATATAAATATAATACTCGATTGGTAATAGAGAAACAACAATAATGGAAGTTTATAAACCTACTCTTTTCTTTTATGAACAGATTCAGTGGCATCAGAAAAATATACCTGAAAAAAATTATTTTATTTTTCAGTGTTTTAGAGTATCTCAGGGGACAGAAGGATTGTCGGGATTGTTAGTAGTGCCATGATAATTTTTAAATACTAGTTTCTGTTTAATTCAAAAGATGGTTGAGATATAAAATTCAATTATTTTGTTTAGATGCAAATGGTTATAAGAAAATGCTGTTTTATCTCTTTGAAGATAATTAACACTTGATCTCAGATTGTCTTTTGCTGCAGTGATGTTGTCTAATATATCATAAATGTTTAAACCTTATAGCACAACCTATTGCCATTAATTTCTAGTGTTCTAAAATATTTTCCAAAATTGAGAGTATAGTCTTTAAACTATGCTAATTCCTTTCAATATAAATGAATTTAATTTTATTTTTACTTAAATTAATCTTAATAGTTGAAATTGATATTGTGTTCCAGTCTCTTGGGGGAACATTTATCGTCTAAATCTTCATGAACAGTCTAGACTTGTCATTATAAAAACAGCAATCAAAAAGTCAATGATCTCATAAAGTATCAGTAAAAATTAAAATTAAAATACAAAATCTAATAGTCAGAAAATAGTATCATAAAGTAAAAATTGAAATCACTAAGTAAACCCACTATTCAAAAATGATATGAAATATTTATAATGGAGAATAAATGTGTATATGGATAAAATTAGATTCAATAAATACCAGAAGAGTAATCAGTTGACAGGAAAATTGACATATGTGAAAAGAATCCAACCAATGGAACAGAATGAGGATCTCCTCAACAAATGATGTTGGAATAATCGGATATTCACTTAGAACAAAGTTACACTTAGTCTTTCCCTTACACGATCATATAAGCCAATTTCGTCTAAAAATTTTTTCAAAAAAGATGCAAAATCCACAAACCATAAAATAACTGACTGACAAATTTAATTTCATTACAATTGAAACCAAAAATATGCATAAGCACATAACAAAAAACTGTTAAACTGAAACCACCTTGAAGAAAATGAAGAAAATGTATAGTCTGAATGAAAAATCTGTTTATATAATAAATGATGAATATTAGTAATATATTTGTAAACTATTTCTACAATAATTGTTTTAAGTATCTATATAAAAGATCAAAAATATGAATAGACAATTGCAATGAAGACATACATGTATGGCTAATAAACATACACAAAGATATAGGGACCCATTATTAAATAGTACAAGTTAAAATCATAATTAAATCTTGTTTTAGATCGTTCAGATTGACAAAGCATTCTGTTAAAGGTGTTATGAGGCCAGTGTGGTGGCTCATGCCTGGAATCTCAGCACTTTGGGAGGCCAAGGCTGGTAGATCACCTGAAGTCAGGTGTTTGAGGCCAGCCTGGTCAACATGGTGAAACCCTGTCTCTACTAAAAATACAAAAATTAGCTGGGCATGGTGGCAGGTACCTGTAATCTCAGGGGAAGCTGAGGAAGGAGAATTGCTTGAACCTGGGAGGTGAGGTTGCTGTGAGCTGAGATCTCACCATTGCACTCCAGCCTGGGCGACAAGAGCAAAACTCTGCCTTAAAAGAAAAAGGAAAGGGAAAGGAAGGAAGGAAGGAAGGAAGGAAGGAAGAAAGGAAGAAAGGAAAGGAAAGGGAGATATAGTTGAGGGTGTGGTACCTAAGGACTTTTAGACAGTGATGAGACAGTTTAGTAGAAACTATTTGGAGAACGATTTTTATAGAATGCACTGAGACACATGACATAAAGGTATACATTGATACATGAAAATAATAATCAAATTCAGGACAGACTTTTTATCTGGACAGAAAGAAAATACATATATATACACACACATGTATATATACACCTGTTTGTGTATATATATGTGTGTATATATATTTTCTTTCCAGATAAAAATTCTGTCCTGAATTTGATTATTTTCATGTATCAATGTATATATATATATACACACACACACATATGTACACACACATGTGTATACATGTGTATTTTCTGTCCAGACAAAATTTCTGTCACATATATAAATATATACACAAATATATATATGCCTGTATATATATATATAATAGGAGAGAAATACACAGGACTAGTTTGAACTATACTGGAAATGTTGTATTTTTAACCCAGTTGGCAATTTAAGTGTTTGGTTTATCTTTTTTGGCATTTTTAAATATCTTTTTGTATATTATACATTTTATATATTGATTATTTTCAGAGAAAACAATAGAAGTGGTAAATAAAATGTGGTTTTTGGAAAACTTTTTCCATGGAAAGGAAATATCAGCAAGTTCTGAAGGGGAAACGATGGTTTCCTTAGTTAATTCAGGATACATAAAATTATATTTATATGATACTAAATTAATAAGTTGAGAAGAGATGTTTTAGATTCTATTCTCTATGTCACAATCTCTCCAACTCTGAACATACAGACATTTCAGAAAAATGTCTGTATGGGAAAATGTCTATATAGGAAAACTGAAGGGTAAGAAAATACAAAACCAATCACATAAAGAGAACTGATCAATCAGATTCTAGAAAGAAATCAAAGTAAGCTAAATCAGGAAGGAAACATTAATCTGCTTTGGTTGGGCATTTCTTTTAATTGCTTGTAATACGTGTCCTTTAACATCAGTTAACTTCTTAAGATCCACTGCAAAATGGCTGAACAGGTATTTGCAGATTATTTCTCATTCTAACATTGATTTTCATTTCTAAGAAAATTTTCCTAATCAAGATAAAGTCAGATTATGTGTTCTATATAGTTACAGTAAGAAAAACATCACATACCTTTAACTCCCAGATTCGAATCTGCTTTCAACTCTCCTATGGCAGTTACCGTCATCTGATCAAAGCACTGAACTTGGCTTTGCCACTTACTCTGAGAATGTAATTTAACATTCTGGGCCCAAGGTGACTTCTCTCAAAAGTGAAGAAGCTAAAGAGGAAAGCACGGGTGCCAATTATTGTCCTACCACCCATCAACTGTGTTATACTAAGCAAATCGCTTAGCTTCCCTTTATTCATTTCCTTACTTATAAGTCAGAACTACTAATTTCTCACTGTCAAGGTCATTTTAAGGATTATACGGCAATGTTTGTGTCAATATATATAATGGTTGACATATGACAGATGACCACTTCTTCAAAGCACATTATATCTCTGCATCTGCTCAATAGG
>NW_022313169.1:12816-13093 GCF_002776525.5 Piliocolobus tephrosceles | reverse complement strand
AAAAAAAAAAAAAAAAAAAAAAAAAAACAGAAGCAGATGGCTGCCTGGGAGTGGCTGCTGTGGGGCATTCCCATTTGTGTGATCCAGGTCGTGTCCCTCCCTAAGCCCTGGTCTCTCTTGCCTCCTGCAGGGCTGGTGAATTACCAGATCTCCGCCAAGTGCAGTAACTAGTTCGAGTTGGAAGTGCATCTTTTGGATGCAGAAAACAAAGTCGTGGACAATGTGGCCGCGACCCAGGGCCAGCTGAAGGTGCCGGGTGCCAACCTCTGGTGGCCGG
>NW_022313169.1:0-12716 GCF_002776525.5 Piliocolobus tephrosceles | reverse complement strand
TTTTTTTTTTTTTTTTTTTTTTTTTTTGAGGTGATCTCACTCTGTCACCCAGGTTATAGTGCATTGGCCTGATCACAGCTCACTGCAGCCTTGAGCTCCCAGGCAGCAGCAGTCCTCCTACCTTGGCCTCCTGAGTAACTGGGGCTGTAGGCACATGCTGCCATGCCTGGCTAATTAAAACAATTTTATCTGTAGACTGGGCATGGTGGCTCACGCCTGTAATCCCAGCCCTTTGGGAGGCTGAAGTGGGCAGATCAGTTGAGGCCAGGAGTTCGAGACCAGCCTGACCAACATGGTGAAACACTGTCTCTACTAAAATATGCAAATTTGCTGGGCATCTGTAATCCCAGCTACTCAGGAGGCTGAGGCAGAAGCATTGCTTGAACCTGGGAGGCAGAGGCTATGGTGAGTTGAGATCACGCCACTGCACTTCATCCTGGGCGACAGAGTGAGACTGTCTCAAAACAAAATCTTTTTTATAGAGTTGGGGTCTCACTCTTGCCCAGGCTGGTCTTGAACTCCTGGGCTCAAGTGATCCTCCTGGGGATTCCAGGCATGAGCCACCTTGTCTGATCAAGGAAAAGGCCCGATTTTGAAGGGCAGGTCCCAGGGTCAGCCAGGAAAGGGCAGAGCCTCTGATTGCTGCTTCTCTGCAGGCCCCAAGGCGGCTGCTGGGGTGCACTGGGGGTCTTCCTGCTACAGGGTAGGGCAGGCCAGATGGGGCTCAGGCTGTCGGGGTGCTCACACCTGGCGCTTTAGCTATCGTAGCTGCGGCTGACTGCACAGACATCACTGAGGCCGTTTTCTGACTTCTACACACACCCTGTGGCGATCCTCACTGTGGCTGTCACCGAGAGCCAGTTCCTCATCGATGGGAAACCTTTCTATTTCCACAGTGTTAACAAGCATGAGGATGTAGACGTGCATTGGGGCTCCTGGGTCCTCGTAGGGGCTGCTTCTGGTCACCTTCCACTTTTGCCTTCCCTGTGTGCTATAGCTGAGGGCAGCTCAGGGCAATGAGCTGCAAACCACCCCGCTGTGGAGCTGGTGCTTGGGCTGGAGAGGGGGCTCCTGGTGTGGCTCTCCAGAGTCCTGCCATTGGAGGAAGTGCAGCTTTGACAGGGACAGGGGTCACTAACTCTGCTGTCCTCTAGATCCGAGGGAAGGACTTCGACTGTCTGCTGCTGGTGAAGGACTTCGACTGTCTGCTGCTGGTGAAGGACTTCAACTGCCTGCTGCTGGTGAAGGACTTCAACCTGCTTTGCTGGCTTGGCACCAATGGCTTCTGCACTAGCCACTATCCCTACACAGAGAAGCTACAGATGTGTGACCGGTATGGGATTGTGGTTATTGATGAGTGTCCCGCTGTGGGCCTGGTGCTGCCATGAGTCCCTGCTGTGCACCTGCTCCGTCTGGCCAGCCCACGGGCCACACCATGCCTCTGTCCCTTCCCTCCTGGCCCCCGGCAGCTCTTCAACAACATGTCTATGCATCACTACATGTGGGTGATGGAAGAACTGGTGCACAGAGACAAGAATCACCCTGCCCTGGTGATGTGGTCTGACCAATGAGCCTGCGTCCTACCTAGAATCTGCTGGCTACTACATCAAGTGAGTGCCCCCGGCCTGTCCTGGGCTGGATCGGGAAGGAGACCCTGGCAGGTGGCAGACGGGTGGACGTGTGCAGTCCGAGATTAGCGTCCCATCCCACCCCAGTGGGAGGGCCGTCCATACCCGGACAGTTCAGGGAACCAGATATCCACCTACCCAAATTGTGGTTTTCTTTTTCTAGGTTTTTGAGACGGAGTTTTGCTGTGTCGCCCAGGCTGGAGTGCAGTGGTGAGATCTTGGCTCACTTCACCCTCGGCCTCCTGGGTTCAAGTGATTCTTCTGCCTCAGCCTCCTGAGTAGCTGGGATTACAGGCACGCATGAGGGCCTGCACTTGGCCTGTTTTGTTTTTGAAATGGGGTTTCACTCTGGTGGCCCAGGCTGGAGTACAGTGGCACGATCTTGGTTCACTACAGCCTCGACTTCCCAGGCTCAGGTGACCTTTCTGCCTCAGCCTCCCAAGTAGCTGGGATTATAGATGTGTGCCACCACCACCACGCCCAGCTAACTTTTGCTTTTTTTTTTTTTTTTTTTTTGAGGAAGTCTTGCTGTGTCGCCCAGGCTGGAGTGCAGTGGCGTGATCTCAGCTCACTGCAACGTTAACCTCCCAGGTTCAAGCGATTCTCCTGCCTCAGCCTCCCAAGTAGCTGGGATTACAGGTGCATGCCACCACACCTTGCTAATTTTTGTATTTCTAGTAGAGGTGGCGTTTCACCATGTTGGCCAGGATGGTCCCCATCTCTTGACCTTGTGATGTGCCTGCCTCGATCTTCCAAAGTGCTGGGATTACAGGTGTAAGCTACCGTGGCCAGCCAACTTGCATTTTTTTAAGCAGAGACGGGGTTTCACCGTGTTGGCCAGGCTGGTCTTACAGTGCTGACCTCAGGTGCCTGCCTCGCCCTCCCAGAGTGCTGGGATTATAGGCTGACCAACTGTGCCCAGCTAATTTTTGTATTTTCAGTAGAGACGGGATTTCACCATGTTTGCCAAGCTGGCCTCGAACTCCTGGCCTTCAGTGATCCGCCTGCCTCAGCCGCCCAAAGTGCTGGGATTATAGGTGTAAGCCGCAATGCCCACCCCCTTTTCTTCCTTACAATCATGCACTTCTCATTCAGTGTTCAGAGGTGGAGTTTTTTGTGGTAGAGGCAACAGAGGTTGTAGAAATGCTCCTTGAGGCAGATGTCACACCCCAATTTCATGGAGTGAGTGCTTTAAGCTGAGCCAAGTCTGCAGCAAGTGGAAGGCTCTGAGAAGTCATCCCAGCCTGAGCAAAGGACAGTTCAGGGCTCAGGGGCACAGGAGTGTGCTCAGCAGGACTGGGCGGAGAGGGCCTTTGTTGCGAATGTGAAGAGTACAGGCTTCCAGGAGCGGGTGCCTGAGGCTTCCGGACAGGCTTCTTTGGGACGTGGCCAGAGGAGATGCCTGTTTTCTGGGGCAGGAATTGGAGGGAGCGCCCAGGAGAGGTTCAGCCAGGCTGTCACAAGGCTTTGAAGCTTCCCATATGAAAGCCTGGCTGTTGGAGAGCGTGGGTTTGGAACTTGAGGCTAGGGGGTTCTATTCAGTCCGGTGCCAGCCACAGCCTTTGGATGGGCAGAGCAATGATCGGGGGAGGGTGTAAAAAAAAAAGAAATGAACCGAGGAAAGAGAAGAGGAAAACAGGCTTCAACAACAGTCTAGGCCGGGTGTGGTGGCTCACTCCTGTAATCCCAGCACTTTGGGAGGCCAACGTAGGTAGACCACGTGAGCTCAGGGTTCGAGACCAGCCTGGTCAACAGATAGTGAAACCCTGTCTCTACTATCCAAAAACTAGCTGGGCGTGGTGGCGGATGCCTGTAATCCCAGCTACTTGGGAGGCTGAGGCAGGAGAATTTTGAACATGGGAGATAGAAGTTGCAGTGAGTCAAGATCGCGCCCTTGCACTTCAGCCTTGGCAACAAGAGTGAAACGCCGTCTCAAAAACAACAAAAAACAGGCCAGGTGTGGTGGTTCACGTTTGTCATCTCAGGCCTTTGGAAGGCCAAGGCAGGAGGAGTTTCAGACCACCCTGGGCAATATAGCAAGACCCTATTTTCACAAAAAATTAAAAATTAGCTGGACATGGTAGCGTGTCCCTGTGGTCCCAGCTACTCAGGAGGCTTAGGCAGGAGGATCTCTTGAGCCCAGGAGATCGAGGCGGCAGTGAGCTATGATCGTGCCACTGCACTCCAGCCTGAGCAACAGAATGAGACCCTGTGTCTAAAAACAACAGTAAGAGAACAGGACCATCACTCCCAGCACCTCTGCCTCTGCCCTCCCTACTTGAATGAGGAGCAGGGCGTCTCAGCTGCTCGGAGCAGCCCTTGAATGAGCCCCAGCTATTTCTGGGGTCCTCAGACGAAACTTCCCATGGCCAAGTCATACCCAGCATGGGCCTCCTCCCCTGTTCTAGCCCCCGCTCAGAGATGCTGAGTGACAGAGGCTCAGGCTCCTGGCAAAACCTCACCCCCGAGGCCCCACAGCTCAGATCCAGTCCTTGGTTCACACGACCCCACTTCCAGCCTCTTTTTCCCTTAAGATCAATTTTTTCTGGAAGATCACTGGATCCCTCATTCAGGTGGAGTGCTGCAGGATGACACTTTTTCCAGGGGTGACCCAGGCCTGCAGGGTCCCAGTGTCACAGGCAGACCTTGCCTGAGCCTCCACCTGAGCCCCTGCTCCTCCGCTCCCTCAGGGAGGTGGAGATTGCAGTGAGGTGAGTTCACGCCACTGCCCTCCAGCCTGGGCAACAGAGCGAGACTTTGTATCAAACAACAACAACAAAAAAGGCAGGGGCACAGGCACTGGAGGAAGATAGGGCATGGACGAAGCTGCCTCAGTGCCACTTTCCTGCCCGGCACTCAGATGCCGTTCCACCAGGCCCATGAGGCCCCCGGGGAAAGCCATGTTCATAGCCGAGACCAAGGGGGTTGCCCTCAACCAGCTGTCACTGCAGGAGCTGCAGAGCATCGGGCGGCCCACCCCCTTCCCCACACCGTCTCCTAGGAGGTGAGCCTGGGTGCCTGGAGCCCAGGGTGGCCTGGGGCCCTGGCCCACCCCTCCCTCTTTTCAGCCTCCTATTCTCAGGCAACATGAGCCGTGTGTGGAACTACGGGCACAGCGTGGAGCAGTATGGTGCCCTGGATGGCACTGTGCACTCCAGCATCGACTGGCAGATCAGTTGCGGGCATTACTGCATACACAGCAGGCCTAGGTCCTCCCGCACCTGCCCCCAAATAAAATGGGTGCAAGAGGAGGTTGCTGCGTGTTTCCTGTCCTAGCCTGGCTCCCTCGTTGCTGGACTTTTTGGGGCTGGCCTGTGGGGACGGTCAGGGACTGGAGAGGCAGAGCGGGGTCGCCTGTAATCCCAGCACTTTGGAAGGGCAAGGTGCGAGAATGCTTGAGGCTAGGAGTTTGAGACAAGTCTGGGCAACCGAAGGAGACCCCGTCTCTACCCAGTAATAAATAACGAGCACAGCGTGGTGCCCATGCACATAATCTCAGCTGCTTGTAAGGCTGAGGTGAGAGGATCATTTGCGCCTAGGAATGGACTCTGCAGTGAGCCATGATCACACCACTGTATTCCAGCCTGGACAACAGACGGAGACCCTGTCTCTAAAAAAATAAAAGTTAAAACTTAAAAAAACTGAAAGCACAGGAAACTGGGTAAGGGGAGTGAGAGTCATAGATGGGAAGGGAAGAGGGGCCTCCCATCACAGCCTCTGCCCTGTCTAGACCCCATCCCCTTCAAATAGGGCATCACAGTGACCTCTTAGGCCAGGAGTGGTGGCTCACGCCTGTAATCCTAGCACTTTGGGAGGCCTGGGCAATATAGCAAGAACCCAGCTACTGCATTTAAAAAAAAAAAAAAAAAAACACACAGCCAGGCTGGGCGGGTGGCTCACACCTGTAATCCCAGCACTTTGGGAGGCTGAGTTGGGTGGATGACCTGAGGCCAGGAGTTCAAGACCAGCCTGGCCAACGTGGTGAAATCCCATCTCAAACTCCGTCTCAAAAGAAAAAACAACCCGCGTGTGGTGGCACACACCTGTAATCCCAGCTACTCGGGAGGCTGAGGCAGGAGAATCGTTTGAACCCAGGAAGCGGAGGTTACAGTGAGCCAAGATTGCCCCACTGCACTCCAGCTTGGGCGACAGGGAGACTCCCTCTCAACAAACAAACCAATTACCTGGGCATGGTGGCAGGAGCCTGTATTCCCAGCAACTTGGGAGGCTGAGGCAGAAGAATCGCTTGAACTCAGAGGTTGCAATGAGCTGAGATGGAGTCACTGCACTCCAGCAATCCTGAGGAGACTAAAACTAAACATAGTATGGTCTCCTGGATGAGATCTTGGGACAGGAAAAGGACATTAGGGGAAGTAGTAAAGAATAGTAAAGATGAACCTTAGTTGTTGATAATGTATAATCATGTATTGGTATTGGTTTATTGGGGCTGGGGATGGTGGCTCACATCCTAGTACTTTGGGAGGCTAAAGTGGGAAGATCCTGAGTTCAGGAGTATGAGACTAGCCTGGGCACCATAGTGAGACCGCATCTCCCTAAAATTTTTTTTTTCTTTTAGTCAGCATGGTGGTATGCACTTATAGTCCCAGCTGCTAGGGTGGTTAAGGAGGGAAAATTGCTTGAGCCCAGGAGTTTGAGGCCACTGTGTTCCCCACCTGGTCAACAGGGCAAGACCCCATCTCTCCAAACATTTTTTCGTTAAAAGAAATTTTTTTTTTTTTGAGACAGAGTTTCGCTCTTCTCGGCCAGGGTGGAGTGCAATGGTGAGATCTCGGCTCACCACAACCTCTGCCTCCTGGTTTCAAGCGATTCTTCTGCATTAGCCTCCTGATAGCTGGGATTACAGGCGCACGCCACCACGTCTGGCTAATTTTGTATTTTTAATAGAGACGGGATTTCTCCATGTTGGTCAGGCTGGTCTCAAACTCCCCACCTCAGGTGATCTGCCCGCCTTGGCCTCCCAAAGTGCTGGGATTATAGGTGTGAGCCACCGCGCCCGGCCTTAAACTTTTTTTTTTAAACTGAAACAAGGTTTCACTGTATTTCCCAGGCTAGTCTTGAATTCCAAGACTCAAGTAATCCTCCCACTTTGGCTTCCCAGAGTGCTGGGATCATAGGCATGAGGTGCCATGCCCAGCCAGGTTTCTTTTTTTTTTTTGAGATGGAGTCTTGCTCTGTCTCCCAGGCTGGAGTGCAGTGGCCGGATCTCAGCTCACTGCAACCTCCGCCTCCCGGGTTCACGCCATTCTCCCGCCTCAGCCTCCTGAGTAGCTGGGGCCACCTCGCCCGGCTAATTTTTTTGTATTTTTAGTAGAGACGGGGTTTCACCGTGTTAGCCAGGATGGTCTCGATTTCCTGACCTCGTGATCCGCCCGTCTCGGCCTCCCAAAGTGCTGGGATTACAGGCTTGAGCCACCGCGCCCGGCCCCAGCCAGGTTTTTTAACTGTTGCAATTTACCATACTAATTTAAGATGTTCATAAGAAGGAAGCCAGGTACAAGAGTATGTGTGAACTCTGCTGTCTTGGCAATTTGTCTGTAATTCTAAAACTGTTTTAAAAAGTTTACTCAACTTCTCAATGTGCTGCTAAAGAAAAAATAAGAAATTAAAAATATTTTATTTTTAAAATCTTTTGTATTTATTTTCTTGAGACAGGGTCTTGCTCTGTCACCCAGGCTGGAATGCAGCAGTGCGATGTTGGCTCACTGCAACCTCTGCCTCCCAGGTTCAAGCAATTCTTCCACCTCAGCCTCCTGAGCAGCTGGGATTACGGGCATGCACCACTGCGCCCAGCTGATTTTTGTATTTTTAGTAGAGATGGGGTTTCACCGTGTTGGCCAGGCTGGTCTTGAACTCCTGGCTTCAAGCAGTTCACCTGCCTTGGCCTCCCAACGTGCTGGGACTACAAGTGTAAGCCATCGTGGCCGGCCTATTTTTTAAACCTTTGTTTAGAACCAAGGTCTTGTGATGCTGCTCAGGCTGGATTCTAACTCCTGTGCTGAAGCAATTCTCCTGCCTCAACCTCCTGAGCAGCTGAGACTACAGCACGTGCCACCACACCTAGCCAAAAAGTTTTTTTTTTTTTTTTTTTTTTTTTGAGACGGAGTCTCGCTCTGTCGCGCAGGCTGGAGTGTGGAGTGCAGTGGCCAGATCTCAGCTCACTGCAAGCTCCGCCCCCTGAGTTTACGCCATTCTCCTGCCTCAGCCTCCCGAGTAGCTGGGACTACAGGCG
This sequence comes from Piliocolobus tephrosceles, assembly GCF_002776525.5. Lineage (NCBI taxonomy): Eukaryota > Metazoa > Chordata > Mammalia > Primates > Cercopithecidae > Piliocolobus > Piliocolobus tephrosceles. The sequence goes on along the minus strand of NW_022313169.1, from coordinate 4,838 downwards.
CCCACCACCTCGCCCGAATAGTTTTTTGTATTTTTTAGTAGAGACGGGGTTTCACCGTATTAGCCAGGATGGTCTCGATCTCCTGACCTTGTGATCCGCCCGTCTCAGCCTCCCAAAGTGCTGGGATTACAGGCTTGAGCCACCGTGCCCAGCCAAGTTTATGTTTTTTTTAAAAAAGAGAGGGCTTACGACTTACTGGAGCACAGACGTCAAATAGCAGCCGAGTCCACAATTGTGCTCCCTTCCCTCTGGATCTTTCTTCCTGAGTGCCTGTGAAAAGCAAGCTTTGGCCCTCCCTGTGCGGCTCCAGCCCGCCGGTGATTGTTGTTTCCTGATGGCCAGTCCTGTGGACTCTGGGCTTGCTTAGCCAACCCCACAAATGCAGAAGCCAAGCTTTTACCAGTACACCTGTCTGTGTAGATGTATGTCTCTATATAGCTTGCTTGTTTGTTAGTTAGAGATGGAGTCTAGCTTTGTCATCCAGGCTGGTGTGCAGTGGCACAATCTTGGCTCACTGTAACCTCCGCCTCCCGGGTTCAAGTAATTCTGCCTCAGCCTCCCGAGTTGCTGGAACTACAGGCATGCACCACCACGTGCCTGGCTAATTTTTGTATTTTTTTTTTTTTTTTGAGATGGAGTCTTGCTCTGTCGCCCGGGCTGGAATGCAGTGGCCGGATCTCAGCTCACTGCAAGCTCCGCCTCCCGGGTTTACGCCATTCTCCTGCCTCAGCCTCCGGAGTAGCTGGGACTACAGGCGCCCGCCACCTCGCCCGGCTAGTTTTTTTTGTTGTTGTTTGTTTGTTTTTGTATTTTTAGTAGAGACGGGGTTTCACCGGGTTAGCCAGGATGGTCTCGATCTCCTGACCTCGTGATCCACCTGTCTCAGCCTCCCAAAGTGCTGGGATTACAGGCTTGAGCCACTGCACCCGGCCAATTTTTGTATTTTTAGTAGAGACAGTTTCATCATGTTGGCCAGGCTAGTTTCAAACTCCTGACCTCAGGTGATCTGCCTGCCTCGGCCTCCCAAAGAGCTGGGATTACAGGCATGAGCCACTGTGACTGGCTAGAAGCCATCTGTTTCTATATCTATGCACATGTGTGTCCCTATATGTGGATCTGGATCTGGATCTGTGTATCCTACTGGTTCTGCTTCTCTGGTTTGAACCCTAACACAACAATTTTTTTTTTTTGAGTTGGAGTTTTGCTCTGTCACCCAGGCTGGAGTACAGTGGTGCAATCTCTGCTCATTGCAACCTCTACCTCTTGGGCACAACTAGTATTTTATAATCTGTTAGGAATTCAAATGCTTTTCAAAAGATCAAACTACATATTTAAATACATTTCCACTACAACCTTTTAAAATCATACTATGAAGCATTCAGTAAGATCCTACATTATTAGGCCAGGGACGGTAGTTTATGCCTATAATCCCAGCACTTTGGGAAGCCAAGGTGGGTAGATTGCTTGAGCTCAGTAGTTTGAGACCAGCCTGGGCAACATAGCAAGACCCTGTCTCCACAAAAAATAGAAAAATGAGCTGGGCATGGTGGTGCGTGCCTGTAATCGCAGCTACTCCAGGCTGAGGCAGGACAATCTCTTGAACCCAGGAGGGGGAGGTTGCATTGAGCTGAGATGGTGCCACTGCACTCCAGCCGGGGTGAAGGAGCGAGACTGCCTCAATAAATAAATAAATAGCTAAACAGTTGGTTCAGATGGACATAAAGATGGAAATAACAGACACTGGGAACTCCACATGTGGGGAGGAAAGGAGGGGAAAGGGTTGGAAAACTGCTCATTGGGTACTATGGTCAGTGTTTGGGTGATGGGTTCAATAGAAGCCCAAACCTTAGCATTTTGCAGTGTACTCATGGAACACACCTGCACATGTACCTCATGAATCTAAAGTTTAATACAATAAAAATAATGAACTTAGTTCAATAGACAATTGTAGACGTTTAATCATAAACCACTTAAGATAAAATAGCACTGATTTTTTTTTTTTTTGAGGCAGTCTCATTCTGTCACCCAGGCTGGAGTGCAGTGGTGGATCTCAGTTGACTGCAACCTCCGTCTCCCGGACTCAAGCAATTCTCATGCCTCAGCCTCCCCAGTAACTGGGATAACAGGCGCACACCCTCCGCCTCCTGGGTTTAAGCGATTCTCTTGCCTCAGCCTCTGGAGTAGCTGGGATTACAGGCACCCGCCACCATGCCCAGCTAATTTTTGTATGTTTAGTGGAGACGGGATTTCTTCATGTTGGCCAGGCTAGTTTTGAACTCCTGACCTCAGGTGATCCAGCAGCCTCGGCCTCCCAAAGTGCTGAGATGACAAGTGTGAGTCACCGTGCGTGGCCAAATAATTTTCTTTAAGTCCTTCATCTTTAAATAATCCCATTTCATTTTGATGACTTTGAGATTATCTGACAGAATTCTTCGGGGAAAGGTTAGGACTGTAACCTTTCTATTGACAGCAAGCAGTGTGTTTTGCTCCCAAAAAATCATTCTGCTTGCTTTTGATCTTTCAGTTTCATAATGTATGAGTTGGGATTTTTTTTCTTTTTTTTTTTTTTTGAGACAGTGTCTCACTCTGTTGCCCAGGCTAGAGTGCAGGTGTGATCGTGGCTCACTGCAACCTCCTTCACCTGGGTTCAAGTGATCCTCGTGGCTCAGCCTCCTGAGTAGCTGGGATTACACGTGCACACCAACAGACCCAGCAAATTTTTGTATTTTTAGTAGAGATGGGATTTCACTGTGTTTGCTGGGCTGGTCTCGAACTGCTGACCTCAAGTGATCCACCTGTCTTGGCCTCCCAAAGTGCTGGGATTACAGGTGTGAGCCATCACGCCTGGCCTAGATAGAGATTTTAATCAATTCCCCAAATCAGTTTTGATTCTGTCATGCTCATTATCTGCTTCTTCAAAAAGTCTTTGAACCAGTGTTAAGAATATTATTACTGCATCAGTAGTCGGGCACGGTGGCTCACATCTGTAATCCCAGTCCTTTGTGAGGCCGAGGCAGGTGGATCACCTGAGATCAACAGTTTGTAATCAGCCTGGCCAACATGGTGAAAACCCATCTCTACTAAAAAATACAAAAATTGCCCAGGTGTGGTGGCAGGTGCGTCATCCCAGCTACTCAGGGAAGCTGAGAATCGCTTGAACCTGGGAGGCAGAGGTTGCAGTGAGCCGAGATTGTGCCACTGCACTCCTGCCTGGGTGACACAGGGAGACTCCACTCCATCTCAAAAAATAATAATATTTTTGCATCAGACGCTTTGCTTTGTCAGTGTTACCTTCTGACTCTTGGAGATAGCGTAGAAGTGTGAAATATGGAAAAATTATTATTACTATTATTATTATTATTATGTTTTTGAGACAGAGTCTTGCTCTGTCAACCAGGCTGGAGTGCAGTGGTGAGATCTCGGCTCACTGCAGCCTCCGCCTCCTGAGTTCGAGTGATTCTCCCACTTCAGCCTCCCGAGTAACTAGAATTACAGGCATGTGCCACCATAGCCGGGTAATTTTTGTATTTTTAGTAGAGACTGGGTTTTGCCATGTTGGCCGGGTTGGTCTTGAACTTCAGACCTCAAATGATTCACCTGCCTTGGTCTCCCAAAGTGCTGGGATTACAGGTGTGAGCCACTGCACCTGGCCTGGAAAAATTATTTTTAAATTAATTAAATGTATTCTTGTTCAATTTGGAATTTTAGTGAATCAAAAAACTCCATGAATAGTCTCAATACGAAATAATTCAGATTTCAGACTCAGGCCAAAACAATAGTATTACACCAACAAAAATACCAGTATTTCCATTTTTTATTTTTTATTTTTTATTTTTTATAGAGACGGAGTCTTGCTCTGTTACCCGGGCTGGACTGCAGTGGCAGGATCTCAGCTCACTGCAAGCTCCGCCTCCCGGGTTTACGCCATTCTCCTGCCTCAGCCTCCCGAGTAGCTGGGACGACAGGCGCCCGCCACCTCGCCCGGCTAGTTTTTTGTATTTTTTAGTAGAGACGGGGTTTCACCGTGTTAGCCAGGATGGTCTTGATCTCCTGACCTCGTGATCCGCCCGTCTCGGCCTCCCAAAGTGCAGTATTTCCATTTTTAAAGCGAACAAAGCAGGCTGTGTGCAGTGGCTCATGCCTGTAATCCCAGGACTTTAGGAGGCAGTGGTAGATGGATCACTTAAGGCCAGGAGTTTGAGACCAGCCTAGCCACCATGGTGAAACCCCATGTCTACTAAGAATACAAAAATTAGATGGGCGCGTTGGCATGTGCTTGTAATCCCAGCTACTCAGGAGGCTGAAACTTGAGAATCACTTGAATCCGGGAGGCAGAGGGTGCAGGGAGGTGTGAGCTGCGGTGGCACCACTACACTCCAGCCTCAGAGACATAGTGAGACTCTGTCTCAAAAAACAAAAAAAAAGCGTAGTGCCCAAGGATACTGGAAAACCAGGATGCTGAAAACCAAGGTAGAAGGAGTAGGGTGGAGCATAAACAGAATACATTCTCAATGAATGCTTCTTGAATAACTCCGTGATAATTTAGACAATTACCTCATCTGCCCTAAAACAGACCTAAAGCTAATGAGTGAGTTTCCTTGCTCTATCGGTGAACTAATTGCTGTTTTTCTCCTGAGAGCTCCTGTGTGGCCAAATGGGCATTCCTGAGTGAAGACTAGCTATGGGCAGCATTCTGGTAGGGTTTTGTTCTTTCTTTCCTTTTTTTTTTTTTTGTTTTTTGTTTGTTTGTTTTGAGTTATCCAGCTTGCTTAAAATTGTTTATTGAAGAGGCTTCCCTTTTCTTTCTTTTTGTTTTTCTTTTTCTTTTTTTCTAGCTC
>NW_022313168.1:0-2360 GCF_002776525.5 Piliocolobus tephrosceles | reverse complement strand
CCTGATAAGCCCTCAGTGAGACTCACTGAGAGCTCCTCCATCCACCTTTATCAAGGCTGGGACCTCTGCCTATATTGGGTATTGCATTTACCCACCTGATTTAGCCACAGCTAATTCCTACACAGGGACATCTCCTCTATTGGCCTAAAGCCCTAACCATCAAACTAATAAAATAAATACAGAGGAAAAATAAATAAATAAGAAAGTGTATGCCATGGGGGTATGAGGAAAAGCTTCAAGAGACCTCTACTATTCTAACCCTATAGAAGACAGTGAACTTGCTCACACACTGAGCACATTGCTACTACAACCAGCATGTGAGAAAGTCATCATACAAAGATTTTCTATAACCAAGGAAGTCTTACTGAATTTTGACTGCTGAAAACACCAAGAACTCAATTAGGCTACAATTAATTTTAAACATTAAAGTCACAGACACAAGTGGAAAACAATAAATTTTTTTAAAAGTCAAATCAAATATAAATTCAAGAAGAATTAGAATAAATAGTCCACCCAAATGAGAAGGAAGGAGAAAATGACTCTGATAACATGACAAAACAGGGTTCTATAACAGCTCCAAAAGATTACACTAGCTCCCCAGCAATGGTCTCACACCATGTTGAAATATTTGAAATACCAGATACAGAAATCAGGAGGCTGATTATTAAGCTACTCAAGAAAATACTAGACAAAGGTGAAGACCAACATAAGGAAATTTAAAAAGGAGTTCAGGATGTGAATTAAAAAATTTCTAGAGAGATAGATATCATAAAAATATCAATTTCTGTAAATGAAAGATACACTTAGGGAATTTATGAAATACAGTGGAAATTTTTAACAATAGACTAGAACAAGTAAAGGAATTTTAGAACTTGAAGACAAGGCTTTTTTATTAAGCCAATCACACAAAAATAAAAAATAATAAAAAGAAATGAACAAAGTCTCCAAGAAATATGGGATCATGTAAAATCGACAAACTTAAGAATAATTAGTGTTCCTGAGGGAGAAGAGAAAACCTCTGGAAAATTTATTTGAGAGTAAATAGAGGAAAACTTCCCTGGTCTGGCTAGAGATTTAGTTATCCAAATCCAAGAAGTTCAAAGAACTCTTGGGAAATTTATTGCCAAAAGATCTTCACCAAAGTGCATAGTCATCAGGCTACCTAACATCAACATAAAGGAAAGAATTCTAAGAGTAATAAGACAAAAGCATCAGGTAACCTATAAAGGAAAACCTATCAAACTAATGTCATACTCTTCAGTAGAAACCTTACAAGCTAGAGAAGATTGGGGTCCTATCTTCAGTCTCCTCACACAGAAAAAGCAGCAATTTTGTATCCAGCAAAAGTAAGTTTCAAAAAATGAAGGAGAAATAATGTCATTTTCAGGCAAACAAATGCTGAGGGAATTTGTCACTACCAAACCAGCACTATAAGAAATGCTAGAAGGAGTTCTAAACTTTTAAACAAAGGCTCAGTATGCACCCAAATAGAATCTCTTGAAAGCTTAAAACTCAAAAGGCCTAAGAAACAATAACATACACAAAAAATCAAAGTATTTAGGTAAACATCAAACATAATGAAGAGAACATTTTCTCACATCCCAATATTAACATTAAATGTAAATGGCCTAAATGGTTCACTTAAAAGATATGAAATGGCAGAATAGATAAAAAATTACAAACCCCAAATACTTGCCATCTTGAAGAGACTCACCTAACATGGAAAGATTCATATAAATTTAAGGTAAGGGGTGGAAAAAAGTTATTCCATGCCAATGGAAACCAAAAGTGAGAAGTAGTTATTCTTATATCAGACAAAACAGACTTCAAAGTAACAACAGTAAAAAAAAAAGACAGAGAAGGTTATGATAAATAATAAAAGGATCAATCCAACAAGAAGATACTACAATTCTAAATTTCTATGAACCTAACACTGGAGCTCCCAGATTCACAAAACAATTACTACTGAAACTAAGAAATCAGATAGACAGAAATACAATACTAGTGAGAGACTTAAAGACACCACTGACAACACTAGGCAGATGATTGAGAAGAATTCAACAGAGAAACAATGGATTTAAACAACACACTAGAAAAAATTGACTTAAGAGATATTTACAGGACTTTCTACCTAAGAGCTGCAGAATATACATTCTTCTCATCAGCACATGCAACATTATCTAAGACAGACCCTATCATAAGTCACAAAACAAGTCTTCAATAAATTTTAAAAATTGAAGTCACATCAATTATCTTCTTAGACCATAGTGGAATAAAACTAGAAATCAACTCCAAATAGAATCCTCAAAACTATACAAATACATGGTAATTAAATAATATATGCTCCTGAATATTTTCTG
>NW_022313167.1:0-8980 GCF_002776525.5 Piliocolobus tephrosceles | reverse complement strand
TGCAGGACCAGTGTTATATTAACATTCCCTCTTAGGCTGAAACACCAGAAGTTAACACAGGATTCCCCAGGTGTGCACATGCCAACCTCCAGATTGTTTTTCTTCTCGTTCTAGATGTTCATCCTTGCTTTCTGGGACTTGAAATAACCCCACACCTCCAAATATTTATGCCTATTATCCACTTAGGGAAAACTTGTATGTCCCAAGTCCATAGGGTTAGTATTATTATCAGTATTATAACTGCTATTACTAGTATCATGATGATCATCATTCCTGTTAATATTCATCAATATATTTATTACTACCATTGTTAATATGGATTTTTCATTATTGTACAGCAAGGAATATAGTTTATCCATTCACAAATGGTGTTCAGTTACTAAAGATGACTACAAGGCATGCTCTGCAGACATATACACACACAGCTGTCCTGGAGACCCAGCTTTGCCACCAATTGCTCTTTCATAAGATGAGCTCCCCCAATATCCACCAGTTTTTCAGGACTCGACCTGAGCTGGTTGGGCTAGACCTGGAAGAGTTTCCTATTCTCAGCTGTACGCAGAAAAATGTTGAAGACTCTTCAGAGGCCCAATAATAGCTTTTGGCAGCTTCCAAGACCAGGGAGGGTTTCTTGGCCATTCAGAGCCATTCAAATATTCTAAGTAAACTCAAGGAACCAGAAACCCCACTTGCAGTCATGAAATACCAGTGAATGGCCTCTATGAGTCTCTTCAAGTTTTTCAAAGATAACTGCCTGGACAGGCTGGCCAGGAAGTCACCCAAGCCCATCCCTCTGTAGGATGTTCTATGTCAGCCAGGGACCCAGTGAACTGCCACTGAACAGAAGGGAGGAACAGAGACAGCATGCCTGAGCTTCTGGAAACATTCCAAGTGCCCTTGTTGGCCCAGAAAAGACTGGTGCTGCCATACGAGGCACAAATATGGCAACTTATCCACTCTAGGAACCACACAAGGTTTAAAGGCTCCCAGGAAGTCCAGGAAGGGCAAACATGGCCTTTTAGAGCCATCAGATTTTATTCTAAGTCTACGTGGGAGACAGTGTACTTGGCTTCATAAAAACACCAGTGGAGGTGCTATCACTTGCCCCAGTATCCGGTCTTTTCCACCCCATCTCAGAGCCAGGCAGCCAGCATTTCCCAAAGCTGCTGTGCAATGAAAGGGGAATATTCTAGGTGCTCTCCTGTGCCCACGAAATTCTGTGGCTGCACTGAAAGGCAGGAGTTGTCCTCCGGAATGCTCTTCAGGAATCTGACAACGCTAGTCAAGATTAAAGAAGTTCAATTCAACGTCACACAAAACCAATCACAAAAAAAAAAAAAAAAAAAAAAAAAAAATGCATAGTGAGACGAAATGATGAACACATCTGCTAATAATCATGAATGACAATAACAACAATGATGATCTTAGTGATAATGCCACCAACACTGTTAATGGCAATAACAATAAACCTGAGGTAATGGGTATTAGGGTCCCGATTCACTGATGTGAAGGATGGCGCCAATTTCTGGCCTTACAGAAATAAAAGAAAAAGGAGGGGGTATAGCTCAGGGTTAGAGCACTGGACTGCAGACCAAGAAATAAAGGAAAAGTAAACACCTGAAAGAGGAGGAGGTGAACCTGGAGCTCCCACCGGCCTCTCAGCGCTCCTTGTGGAAGGAGAGGGACTTGGTCCTGACCCTGCCCAGGATCCACCTGCACCAGCACCCGGGAGTCCCAGTCCCTGGATAGGCTCAGTCCCACCCAGGCCAGACGCCCCGGAGCCTTGGAGCCCGGGTCCTCCAGCCCTCGCTGCCGCGGCTCCTCGCGGAGCCCCCCACGCCACCTCAGCTTCAAGGCGGCTCTGCGAGGGCAGCGCCAAGGATGCTCCGGGCCCAGCGGGGGCATCCGGCCCCAACGGGATACTGAGGCCCCGACGGCACAGAATAGCGCGGCCTGCGCAGGGCCCGCCATCTTGGGCCTTGCAAAAAGAGCGGCCTCTTCAACGCCCCCACCCGGAACCTCCCCGGAGGCCCCAGCCCCAAAGCCAGGGCGGCCGCGCCTCCCTAACCCTGGGTAAAGAAAACTCAGGTCCTCTGAGGAGACCCGGGTGGCCGCGGGAAGCAAACCGGGCATGCGCCCTGCATGGCCGGAACGATGGGTTTCATTGCCCTCTGCCGGCCATGAGGTGGCAGCACAGGACGTTTGGCCTTTACTGCTTAGAGGTGGACCTGAGTCTGAATCACTGAAATTCAGGTGTGGATTATTCAGTACCTTTCTTTTAGAAGATCAAATGGAAATTGAGTACGATATCTTGTGCTTTAATTAAAGAAGATGGGAATAAAGAAACAAATTCGAAAGTTAGTATACAAAAGTCAATTGATTCCCTCTATGTGAAGGGAAGAAGAGCTTGAATAAGAGAAGCATTCTGTGTTATGCTTTAATGCTGGAGATCTGCCACCATGCATTTGTCAAATTCTGTAGAATTTCACAGCACAAATAGTATAACTTAATGTGGCTCAGGACTACATATAATGTCAGCCAGTTTGAGGATAAATTACATATTTAATTAAATAGAGTAAACAATAAATAATGTTATGAGCTCTGCCTGGACACAATCCTTGCCTCTCCAACCAGTTTGCCAAGGGCTCGAATTTCTTACTCGTTATCCTCACACTTGACATAAACCCTGGCTGCAGAGTAAAATCAATCACCTGTGGAGATTTTTTAATATAATGATGTGTCCATTTCAACCATGGATAAGGCCATTTAGCCTTAGTAAGGCCTATCGTATTAAGATTGTGCCTGTTTTGCAAAATTTCAAGTCATCATTCCACTTGTTATTCAGGAAACATGTTCTCTTGAGATTTAGGTTCAGTACTGAGGCTCCTTGATGGACAATACATTTTCCAATTCTGAGGACAAGTCAGAGGAGGCCCCCTCTGTGAGAACTTTCATTTTGCTTCTGGAAAAGTACATTGAATCAAATATAGGAAAGGCTTGCATGGTGTCTGACAGGTTCAGCTGTTTTCTCATGCTGGTTTTTTATCTTCTGGACAGAAGTAAAAGGAGCACAGCTGTGTCTGTCTCTGTGTAATAACTCAGGACTTACCTGAATATACTCTGGGGTGCCATGAGATAACCGCTACCTCCACTTAGAGAGGCTTCAGGGACAAAATTTCAAGAGATTTCTGAGGGATAGAAGAGCAGGGCTGCCTTATTCTCTGATCCCAGGTAACTACTCAGAGATACAGGCAAGGGCTGGGGGCACCCAAATGCATATACTAGGTGTCTTTGATACAGCCTCCATTTCCTTGCTAAATCTATGCAATGACACAATGAGAAATCTGGCAAGTGGGGCTGAAGATCCCTGATGTGTCAGTTCCAGGGTTGGATGGAAACAAGTGGTTTTAGTGGACATTGAAGTAAAGGGAGGTGAGCTGTGAGGAAAGAGCTGTTGAAGACTGGGGAGACTCAGAAGTTGGGGTGGAATCTCGACCCATAAGCCAAGGAGTGCAGATGCAAATCGATTTGTTAGGGCTGCATAAATGAAAGAAGGACTTTGCCAACACACTAAGTTTTTTCAACAACCGATTGTATTCTTTCAATATTTGTAAGTATTGATCTTTTGAAAATGTTTAATGAGATTTCTTATATAATTCTGCATTCAATTTATGCCCAGGTCACTTTGCTATTATACATTTATGTGCTGCATTTTTATGAATAGACATTTTCTCAAATTTCTGAATTATTTTGCTAAACTATGTGCTAAGAGTTTTTTCTAGAGGTTCACCTTCTTGACTCACTTTTTTGATGAGAAATCTATCAGGTTTCTCCACAGTGATTTTCAAGTTTGATAGCTCCTCAATGTGAGAAACTTAATGTCAACTAAGAAATGAATTACCACTAAAGAATCTTCTCCTTTCAAGATGCTAACCGTGTTTTGTCCAGTGTGAAATCTCACATGTGCCACAAGTGTTACTCTGTGAAGAAACGAATTCTCGTGATCTTTCAAGGCATAACTTCTCCAGTAAGAAGTGTTTGGTATTCCAAGAGGATTCATTGCCCTTGGAAAGACTTTCCCTTCATATTTAGCTTATAAAGGATTTCCTCTCTTATTTTCCGTTTTAGCAGCATTTTATCACTGTATTTTCTTGTGAACATCAAGCCTAGTGTTTGACCAAATGTTTACTCACAGAAAATACAACTAAAGCGTTCATCCAGGTAAAGTTTTCTGACGTTATTTGACAACGAATTGCACATAAAAACATTTTCATACTGAACGCAGAGCTAGAGATTCTCTACCTGAAAGTCCCACACGTTTTAAGTTGTTAAAACTGTTGCTGAAGACTTTTAGTTTATTATATTGACAGTTTCAGCTCTCTCGTGTCATTTATGATCAGATCACTAACAAGTCTTTGGTACACACATGTCGTACAATTTCCCTTCCATATGAATTTATTGATGTGGGCTGAAGAACAAAGGTAACTGAAGTAACGTCCATGTTGATTACAGTAATTCTTCAAAATGTGAATCCTTTGGCATGTTTAGATGTTACAACTACAGCTGAAGTCTCTTCCATATTCCTTACATTCGTCATTCCTAACACCATATCATCTAAAGTCAGAATATGTTGTGAAGACATTTATGAGTTTCTCTCCAGGGTGAATTTTCTGATGTTATTTCAGATTAGTACATTGACTGAAGGCTTTCCCACATAAATGGCATTCATATGGCTTTTCTCCAGTGCATGTTCTCTCATATCATCTAAGGTCAGAAGATAGACTGAAGCCTTTCCCACATAGAAGACAAGCACGTGGTTTCTCTTCAGTGTGAATTCTTGTGTGTCCTCTAAAGCCAGAGCTTTGACTAAAGACTTTCCCACTTTTATCACATTCATAACGCTTTTATCCAAGGTGAGTTCTTTCATGTCTTCGAAGGTTAAAGGATTGAATAAAACCTTTCCCACACTGATGACACTTATACGGTCTCTCTCCCATGTGAGTTTTCTCATGTCTTCTAAGGTGAGAACACTGAGTGAAGGATTTTCCACATAGATGACATGCATATGGCCTCTCTCCAGTGTGAGTCCTCTTGTGCCGTCTAAGGTGAAAGCAATTAGTATAGGCCTTTTCACATATATTACACTGATATGATCCACCTTTAGTATGAATTCGTTTATGTGGTTTAGGGGACAACTGATTACTAAGGGATTTTCCACACTGTTTGCTGACATAGGGTTTCTTTCCACTCTGAGTTAACAAACACTCAGTCATTGTGGAACTGTGAGTGCAATCTTCTCCCAAATCATTACATTCAAAGGGATCCTCCAGAATGAGAGAGTTCTCCTTTAGGGACAAAGATTAAAAGCTCTTAACGATTTACCAACATACATCTATACATTCATTTCACCACCTTTGAATCCTAGACCAACCATTCAGTGGTAGAGCGCAGTTGAAATCTTTCCAATGTTACTTGTGTGAAAGGAAATTTTGGCACCCCAGACTCATTTAACCAAAGGGGAAAATCAAGCTGGGAACAGGGTCACACAAACCTGCCTCCCCCTTCTGGTTCCTAAATAATATGGCTACAAGAGGAAAAGCTACATGCCTCCCCCATATTTTGCCCACAAGGAAATTCCTCATGAGCTGTTAAAATGACACCATGGCAATGCAAACTGATAGCTTCTCTTTCCAGGTGCAGTCATCCCCAGTTCACCAGACACAAATGCATATCCGCTTGTTTCCCTGCCCCATTTTGCCTATGTTGTCTTATATAAAATGCAGCTTTCCTGCATTATTCCTCTGCCTCATTTGTTTATGTCATCTCATGTAAAACAAAATCCAGATTCACTCAGCCAGAAAAATGCATGAATGACTATGTTTTTCTACCCACCTTTTACATGAAAATTGTGTACTTCTCAATATCCCACCCTTTCCCCCTTTAAGTTTAGAAAAAATCATCTTTGAAGAAAGGTATACACCTGTCCCCCAGGTGCATGTCCTTCACTCTGGCAAATAAATCTCCTAAAATGATTGAGACTTGTCTCGTCATTTTTCTCAATTGACACTTGCATTCACATTATCTCCTGCAGAAACAGATATTTTCTCTTTTGTAAGATCCCAACTGCAGTTATTCCATTAATTGTGATGATATCAATATCTTTCAAAGTCTGAGCATGAGCAATGTATATGCACTTGTTCTATTTTAAAGATCTCGGTGGCTTGCGGCTCCCGTGACTGAACGCGCGCGGAAATGAAACTGATCCCTAGTCAGCCCTCTAGCGTCTGTTGAATGGGAAGCTTAGACTGTGATCGGGCCGCGACGCCCCGCCTCCATCAGTGCGCCAAAATAGAGTCACTTGGTCAGCTGAGACCTCCCTTTTCTCCAGGCCACGGGGACAGACCAGGTGGTGGGACTCGGCCTCGTCGCCGTTAGCCTGATCATCTTCACCTACTACACCGCCTGGGTGATTCTCTTGCCATTCATCGACAGTCAGCATGTCATCCACAAGTATTTCCTGCCCCGAGCCTATGCTGTCGCCATCCCACTGGCTGCAGGCCTCCTGCTGCTCCTGTTTGTGGGACTGTTCATCACCTACGTGATGCTGAAGAGCGAGAGGGTGACCAAGAAGGCTCAGTGAAGGTCCTGCGGGGATGAGGCTGGCAGCCTCTTCTCTGCTTCCCCTCCAGCACAGGGACCAAGTAGGGGAGCCTGCAGAACCTGTCCAGGCACAGTGGCGCCTCAAGCCTGCCTGTCCTGCAGAGTCCCCATGACATGGAGCTTACCCCTGCCTGACCGGAGCCCCCTCCCTGACTCCCACTTCCAGAAGCTAGGAGGGAGGAATACCTGGAAGACTCTAGTCACCCTCTTCTTGCTCAGGGCCTAAAAGGTGCTGGTCTCCCAACCTCACTCTCAGACTCCCTGCCACCTTTTGCCCTGGGTTCTGCCATTTTGCCTCACTTCCCCTCCTGTCACATGCTGACATTGGACTTAGCAGGTTCTAAGTCCGCATGTGTGACCTCTCTGACCTCTCTCCACAAGTCCTGCTCCTCCAGCAAGGCAGCTTTCCTTTGCCTGACACAGCCCAAGACCCCACAAAGCCTTCTGGACCTGGAACGCCTGGGGAAGGACTGACAGACCCCAGCACCAGCCCTGGGGCTCAGGGCATATTAGCTGCTGACCGACCGCTCCCCATGGAGGCCCAGCCCCAAAGCCCCAGGGCTGGCCTGTTTGGGAGAGCTGACCAATAAACACTGATGATGTGTTAAAAAAAAAAAAAAAAAAAAAAAAGATCTCATGTTATGGTTTAGAACACAGGTCACTTTATTCACTGAACTGAAAGTATCAAAATTTTTTTTTGCTTAGAAAGCACTTAATGCCAGCCTAATTACACTCAGGTGACTGTGCGTCATTACTAACTTAACCCATTACCAGGTCTTTACCTTCGATGACTGGTGTACACAGCTATAAAACTCACCATTGTCATACCGGTGGATGCGTCTTTTCTGATAGGATGCATGGATATCGTGTGTTTTTTCTTAAGGGCACTTTCCTTGTCTGAAATAATTGAAAAATAAATGATTACCTTGGTATTATGGTGATAAAATTGTTTGAAAAACCCCAAGGCCCATTTACTTTTTTTCAAAAATTGACACTTAGATGTGGCAAATGTGTCAAATGAAGAAAATACTTCAATAGAAGAAACAGATTGTACAGCGTCAGCAATTAGAAAAGAGTTTTAAAATTAAAATGTGAAAAGAGTTAGAATGGAGATGAGATATCAGGCAGATAAATAGAGGGATAGTCTTCACAGGGGTATCAGGAAAAGAATCAGCATGTGACAGTTTAACCCTAACAAGTACATGAATTATCCTTTTCCCGAAAGTAAAAGAAAAGGCAAGAGGACACAAGAGTAGCATCTGACATATGAACAAAATGATAATAACATCTAAGGAATTCTGCTCCAGTAGCTTAACCTACATTTTAGAAATTACCACTCATTTAATAAATCTGCTAATTAATATTTGACTGATATTATTCATTGACAAAGCACCTCCTCCTATTAGAGCACAGGACCCTGTTGCTTACCCAGATTCTGGCCCAGAAATTCTCTTCCTTCCTGCCTAGAGCTCTTTTCCTTGCTCCAGCTGCAAAATTATATAGGATTTGCTTGTCTGGTACCCTGTTAGTGGAAACAGTACATGTGTTTTGAGTTCACTGTCAATAAATGTGCATTATCACCAACTGTAAAGCAGGCTATCAAGGAAGAATAAAAACAGTGAAGGTCAGCTCAGGCCACAAGACCTAGAACACAGAAAACTCCCCAGGATTTTTCTCACCCGACGTGAGACTGGAAAATAAATCCAAACGAAAGGTCCATCAGGAAAAGGAAATTCAAAACAGTCAGGACCTATGAATGCTGAGTCCATGCCTAAGTTCCAAGACACAATGCATAATACACAGTCTTTTCAGAAAGAGATTAATTAAATCTCTGCACAGTATGTTTATTATTATTCTCATGCAGAACAACAAAAAAAACATTTGATTTACAAAAATAATTGGTGTTCTATACAGAAAACATATTGCTATTGTTTTCACTAATTGGTCTCAGCCTAAGCATAGCGACTAAAGCAGAAGAGTCATTTAGAAAATATTTAATTTAATACATTGAAAATATTCATTAAGTTCCCAGGTCTGTTCTGAGTATTAGAGACTGAGTACCAAGGAAATCATGAAAACCTTGTCAAGATTACATTCTAATTGAGTGACAAACTAAATAAAACAAAATAAAGATATTTCTTTCAGACAGATTTAGAGATCTCAAACTTTTTTCAGATAAGATCTGTTAGAGAATCAGAGAAGAGATTAGAGTGAGATATGGGGAAGCTGTTCCAACACTTATTGAATGAATGAGTCAATGTGTGTCTACATATGTATGTGAATGTTGAGGGACTCACCGAGGGACACCAGGTGACTGACA